>NW_007727288.1:111345-138683 GCF_000696425.1 Galeopterus variegatus | reverse complement strand
TGGGGGTTTTCTCTGATCACTGTCTCCTGAGCTTTCTGACAATATATAAGCACCTAATTTCCTAAAGTTAATTACTTCTGTCTTCAAATATTAAGAGTCGTTTCTATTTTCCAAACCAAACCCTGACCAATGTTCAATAAGAACTCATTATCAGACTATCGGAAAGACTTACTTTAACACAGGCTGCTTACACAGAAAGCAGTTATGAGACAGGCTTGTAGCAGTGCATAGTAAAAAGTGCTTCATAGTAACTCTGATGCAAAATTAAATGTCCAATTTTTTTAAAGAAGTATTAGTTCCCATCTGTTGCATTAAATGATCTGGGGCAGCAGAAATTGCCCAGGACAGAACAAAACTGAGTCAAATTAGATAAAGCAGCATATGATAAATATTTATGACTTAGAAAAGTTAAGGGTCTCAATCAAGGAGTCAGACCTATTAAAAAAAGAGTATACATACTCTAAGTTCCAGTAGAGGGGCAGGGTCAGGAGATCACTGTAGCTAGTGGAAACAGGCAAGTAACAGAAAACCTGCTAGGTTCAGATGTAGAAGAAGCTATAACTGTCAGGGAGATATAAATTCACACCAATGAAAGGATTGTGACTAATGAATATCTGCCTTTGTTTTAGATAATGCATATGCCATGGCTTTACCCACTAATCAGTGTTCTTTCAAGAATAAATTTCAGGCAGTTGATATGTACAAAGTCACACACTGACTATTGGCATGAGCTTAGTGAGGGTGGCCTGTACTCTATATAAAATGTTATATAGTGTGTGTCACTAGAACTTTCTTTCAGAAGGCTGCATGGGCTAGGATATTTCTATGGTGTTGAATCCCATAAAGTCTTTTAAAAAACAAAATTCTAGAAGGATCATGCTAGCAATCAATCTAATACCCTGGGTTCCTCTAGAAGGGAATTGACTTGATCATATATCAGGAGTCTTCAAAATGTTCATGGAAATATTCATAACCCTCATATTTCTAATTAGCCTTTACGGCATCTTCCTGAAGTTTTTAGCCTGTCACTTTGTCTTTTTCATGGGTATAATAACTACTTCTCTTTTATCTTATATCATTCTGACAAATGAATTGTTAATATACGTTTCAATATGATTATGTCCTGTAATCTCTGAAGTCTTGGGTTACTAGATCTGCCTTGTGTGTTAGCATTCTGGTTAGGTTTGATTTTATTTTCTACAATGATCTATCCCTTTAAACTCCATAAATAAATATGCTTTGAATATATATTGTTAGTACTAGTGTAATTGAGATTGCCAAACTCTATGGAGTTTTTATGTATTTATGAGATTCAAAATAAATTATTTCTTAAAAGAACTGGAGGATGTTTAAGTTCACATTTAATTCTGTATTATCTATCGACCCTCAATTATTAGTCAACATTTTTATATACAATGAAACATGCAAGCTTTATTGATAGTAATCTCCTTGACATCCCTAATTAGAAGTAATTTTGACTTCTTGTTCTTAGTCAGAATTTGTGTTTTAATTTCTATCCATGTCAATAAAGTTATTCACAGAAGGCAAAGGAAATATATTTCTTAGGGGTTTGTTTTGTTATCTAAGTTACATGGGGAATTAGGAATTCAGTTAGGATTCATTGTGTTTGAGATGTTTATTAGGTTCTACCTGTATAATATTCTTGAATTAGGTATGGAAGATAACAGTAATTTCAATCACACTTTTATTTCATATACATAAAATGTGGTGACTTCCTTTAAGTCAGAGTAGGATGAATTCTCTAGGAAATTCATATATACCTATACATATTCACAGGTAACTTTCAGCTAGATCTGAGGAGAAAAAAAATTACATGAAGCAGGAAGGACTTTCAGTAAAGAAAAAGTGTGTAAATTCATATATACCTATACATATTCACAGGTAACTTTCAGCTAGATCTGAGGAGAAAAAAAAAATTACATGAAGCAGGAAGGACTTTCAGTAAAGAAAAAGTGTGTGACTGCACAGACCTCCTCTTAGAATTGTAAAAGAGCCACGTAATTTCCACAGCCTGCATATGCCACCAACACCAGTGGCCCAACAGAACAAATCCCGTAAATCATAACTGAACATGTGACATCATCAAAGCAGAGCAATGTCCATGAGCCCATGACACAGATAGAAAGTTCAAGGCACTACTGTCCCCTCTCACAAATGGAGAAATGTGTCTGTTCAAGACTTTTACCCATTTTTCCATTAGATTGTCTTTATCCTTTTTATTTGTAGGAGTTCATTATATAATCTGTATATGAGTCATTCGTCAGATATATGTATTGAGAATATCTTCTCCCACTCTATGAATGTCTTTTCATTCTCTTAATGCTATATTTTGATAAACAAAAGTTCTTAGTTTTAATATAAAACTAAGTTTTAATTTTTAAAACTTAGTTAAATATTAAATATTAAAACTATTAAAAACTTAGTTTTAATATAAAACAATCCATATTTTTTTTCTTTTATGGTCAGTGGTTTTTGTGTCCTGATTAAGAAATCCTTGCCTACTTCAAGATTACAAAGACTTTCTGCTATGTTTTCCACTATTTCCTAATATTCTAATTGTACTGTCTACTATATTCCTTTTATTCCCATAACTCATCTTCTCTGCATTAATCAAATATCCATTTATTTATTTCTATTAACATGCTAGCTACACTTTTCTTTTACTATTCTTTTAGTGTTTACCTGAGGAATTACAACATGCATTCTTCAGTTGGTTCAATATAATATGATTATTACTTATATTATTATTATAATATGATTATTATCTTCCCAATATTGCTAAACCATAGAAGTTTTTAACTCCATTTATCCCTTCTTGTTTTTTCATGTTATTGATGTCACATATCGTTCTATACGTACTTTCCCACTTCACAAGGCATTACTCTTATTGTTTAATGGAGTTAATGATCATTTGTATTTAACACATATTTGCACTCTCCAGCATTCTTCAACTGCTCCAACATTTCCATTGCTCTATTTAGGGTTATTTTTCCACTTGTAAAAACTCGCTTTAATATACCTCCTAGTGTAGACCCACAGTAACAAATACCCTCAGTTTTTGTTTTGTTTTTGTATTTGGAGGGTTTTTCTTTTGGTCAGAAAATGTCATCATATATTTTTGAAGGATATATTTTCATTAATAAGTTGTAGAATTGTAGGTTGGCAGTTATGTTCTCTCAGGACTCTACATTTTACTTATCTTCTCACTTCCCTTGAAAAGTTAGTTCTCAATTTATTTTTGCTCTTTGAAGGTAAAGCGTTCTCTGTCTTTGACTGCCTTTAGGATTTGTCTTCGGTTTTCAGCAGTTTTACCATGATGTGCCTATGAATGCTCTTATTGTATTTATCCTGCTTCTGTTTTGCTGAGCTTCTTGACCTGTGTGTGGTTGTCTATTTTACATTTTGAAAAATCCCTAGCCTTAACTCTTCAAACAATGCATCTCCCCCATTTATTCTTTCCTCTCCTTTAGGGACTTCAATTTTACATACATTAAAAATTTGTTAGGGGCCGGCCCGCACACTGCTACAGTGCACCGCTTGGGAGCGCGGCGGTGCTCCCGCCGAGGGTTCAGATCCCACATACAGACCGGTTCCCGCTCACTGGCTGAGCGAGGTGCGGGCGCAGCACCGAGGTTTGCGATCCCGTTGCCGGTCCCTGTCCGGTACGGGCGCGACACTGAGGGTTGCGATCCGTTGCCGGTCACGAAAAAAGACAAAAAGGAAAAAAATAAATAAATAAATAAATAAATAAATTTGTTAGCATAACCCAAGTGCCTTTTATACATTATCTGATATTTTCTTTTATTTTTCTTTTTATGCTTCATTTGGGGTGTTTTCCAGTTCACTAACCTATGTCCAACCTATTACACTCTTCCATCAAATTCTTAATTTCAAATAGAGTTTTATTCAGTCCAAGAAAATGTTTGATTATTTTTTTATGTATCCCAATTCTCTGATAAAATTTTCTACTCATTTGTTTCTTTGGTCCACTTTTTTTTTTCTATTTCCTTGAACATATTAATTAATCACAGGTATTTGAAAGTCCTTGCCAGTTATCTGTAATATCATCTGTTTATCTGCATCAAATGTACACATTTTATTTAGATTATTTGTCATATAGTTTCACCTATTTGTATGTCTAGTTACTCTTCCATTATGCAACAGAAATTATGTATAGGAGAAACGCAGAATCTGCAAATGATGTTATCTTCCAACAGGTGATAGACTGTTCCTCTAAAGCCAAACAAGGACTCAACTGGGTTGGGGCCAGGTTGCACTTTTAGTAGAATGTAGTCTGTCTCTTGTTTATCTCTATTCGAATCTTAGCCATGGCACTCCCTGGATTTTGATCAAATGCCTAGAAGGTCTTTATCTTCTCAGCCCTGAAAGAATACAAGAGGTATTCTTTCAGAAGTTTTCAGTTTATTTCTCTATCCTCGGGCCAAATCAACTACAAAATATGGCAAATGCCTTCAAGAAGAGTTCAGCCGTGTGTTTATCTGCTGTGTCCCCACTCACTGCAAAGTTCTTTTGTTCCTTTGCTTCCTACCAAAAGTCTGCTGAGGCTTTCCCTCTGCCTTGTAGAAGCTTTTAGCCCAGCGCCCCAGCTTCCTGTGCAGCCTCAGAACATAACAAATACCCCGTGGAGAAAGCTGTGTGGTTTGGATCCCTAAAGTCTCCAATTTGCCATCCCAGCCTTGAAAAATTATTAGAAGTTTCGCTGGTTTTTCTTATTCCAAAGACACCTTGTGTTTGAGCCAAGTCCAATCCTCATACCATACTCAGAATCAGCAAATGCCCTCGAGGAAAGAAATAAATGACAATCAGCTTTAGAATGGCTTTCCTTTCTGAAAGTTTAGTTCATTTAGTCCTTGTTGTTTACAAAGCTCTAGAAAGTATAGCTAATTTGTTCGGATTGTTCTAGATATTACAACAGAAATATTGGCCTGCCATGAACTACCTGAAAATAAAAAAGCCACTACATTCTAATAGCTCTAATTGGTCTTTAATACTCTTTATATTCAAACAAAATTGACTCTCCTATATTTTCCACTCATTGTCTTAATTTTGAAATCTAGAACATAGAAATATTTTACCCTCATTCATATTACATTTCTTCATCTATTTGAAGAATCACCTCCCTCCACTCTCATTTCATCCAGTCTAAATACTGAGAAATCCTAAATTTATTTTTCATATTTAAATCCTGTGCCATCCTGGTCATCATCTTTGGGAAACACTCCAGTTTGTCAATGTTCCTCTTAATATGCAAATATGAACAAATATCCTAGATCCTATGATTAAGCCCAATTAAGAAAAAAAGAGAATCATACAAAAACTAATACAGATACGAAAGAAGTTATCTACGTTATTTTAAAATCACATGAACAAAAGCACCAAAAAAAAAAAAATAATAATCAAGGACAGATAAACAAATACACAAAACAAGGTAAGAAGACTGGAATGAAACCTTCCAAAATACAAAAAAGCTCATGAAAAATGTTAAATATATATGGGGGAAAAAAAAAAAATAATAATCAAGGACAGATAAACAAATACACAAAACAAGGTAAGAAGACTGGAAAGAAACCTTCCAAAATACATAAAAGCTCATGAAAAATGTTAAATATATATGGGGGAAAAAAAAAAAAAAAACCATTATTCTTTCCAAGGCCTTTTTTTCACAGATTACCTCAACTCATTCTCACAATTCAATCACATTTTATAAATAAGTTAACTTGGAGAATTTAAGTGACTTTTGACCAATATCAAAAATGTAACTAAAGGCAAAGATTTTCTTAGTTCCAATAAAGATGCTTATTTTGCACAGCTACATTCAGATCTACTGGATTATCAAAACAGTGTCAAGTAACCACTTTTAACTCATAAAAATTTAGCTAGGGAAAATGACCTTCTACAAAGATAGACATCCCAATTATTCAAAGAAAAATGTGGATAGGTTCACTCTTAACACCAGCTGAAGACATGTAGATAGAATCACAAATATATTTCTTTATATTACTGAAGTTCTTACAAAAGGGAAAGTGAGAGGATTTAGATATTTCATATACATATGAAAAGTACACATTTAATCATCAAGCTACCCATTAAAATGGTCCATATTTAACAAGTAGACTTAGTTCTGAAAATATGTAGCTCTCTATCTCCCTCTAACATATAAAGCAAATATTTGTATAACTGATCCTCTCTCTAAGGCATGCATTTGGAATCTGAGGTAGATAGTATGTTTGTTTCCCAGAGCCATTGGTGCCTAAAATATTCGGATACATTTGCAGTTACTGTGGTTTAGAGAAGAGGAATACAAATTTGGCTGTTTTGTGCTGCTTCTAGGAATTTCTCCACAAATAAATACCAGTTAAAATGTTCTTAACTGAACGAGTTTTAAAAATAATGTGGTGGTCAGAAATCTCACATTTAAAAAAAATCAAGCCCACTTTACCTGTAAGTAAGGAAGTAAAGGTCTAAATTTAAGACAGTATTAACAGGAACAAGTATTTAATTTCACAATTAGAGATGAGATTAGGAAAAGAGTCTAAGAAAGATGCCAGTTTTACTTAAATTCATGGTAAGGGGTAAATGAGAGCAGTGTTGACTCGGGACTGAGCACAGGTTGGGCACTGCCACTATGAAGATGGGAAAGAGACAAGGAAAGTAAGGTTGGAGATACTTAAGGCAAGTTTTTCTAACTTCAAGAGACTGTATTCTTCCAGTTCTGCCAATGTTTAATACTTTCTCAAAGTAAGATACAGACGAAGTTCTCCAGTCCAGGTAATTGGATAAGCCCAATCTGCCACTAGGAGGAAAAAGGAAGCTATTACAAACATTCTGAAGTTTGAGCTAATGCAAAGTGCCCAATATATTCCCTGGCACCTTGTGAGTTCTCATTACTATTAATTCCATTGAATATGAATTGAATCATGAGTTCACTAAAAGCACGCTTCCTGAGTTAGGAGGCCTGGGCAAATTGGGCTAAAAATTAACTCACATATTCAAAGCTATCTATTTTTAAAATGTATGATAAGCAACACAGGAAGCTTTTACAACTAGCCAGCAAAAACTGAGCTTTCAATCAATAATTTCTTTCACCAAAGGTGTGGAACATGGAACAGATCCAGGAGCACAGACAGTATTTTATATCTGCACATGCAATTTCTGTTTTCTCCATTTTCATATAAACCTCTATCTCTTCTTTTTAAAGGATTATAGAATTTACCAGTAAAATGCAGCAGTACTTACTAACTCTGGAAATGTTGCTCACCTCCATTTCATATCTTTAACAGGAATTTAACTGTCTTTAAGTATATATAGAAAAATGGAGGGGGGGACTTCCAAACTCCTCTTCATTATATCTTGAATAATTTCAGAAGATTCAGTTCCTCCAGAAATTTAAAACTTTTCCTGCATTTAAAGTAACTGCTCTCCCCCATTCTTATCACTAACTATTTTCCTAGAATTAATGCTAACTTTTCATAGATTTTTAATGCCAAAATGAATTTTAGATATCACATTAGTTCAGTCTCCTCTTCAATAGCTGGGTAATGAGGGCCAGTAACGCTCAAGGTCTCTTTGTTGATTAATGCGGGGGCGGGGGGGGGGGGAGCCCACCTGCATTAACAATCCACAATTACAGAAGCACACATAGGAAGACCAACACATAGAACAAAGGATAAATATGGCATTAGAATAATATTGGATGGAATGAAATTTCAGGTAACCCAACACAGCACAGGGAACTGATTTATAAATTTTGGTGAGGGAGTAAATAACAATACAACATAAACTAGGTAAATGTTTAAAAAGGAATCATCACCTTACCTTTAGAAAAATACTCTATTTAAATAAACAGAATCAGTTGACCTATATCTTCTGATTGTCATGCTGATTCCTCTGGCCCAGACCTCCCTTCCAAGCTTCCAGAATTGAACAATTGAGCTCCTGGACATCTTCATTAGACTATGTCAATATCTCCTAATCTTCATCATGTCTAAGGGGGGGGGGGGGGGGGGAGTCCACCTGCATTAACAATCCACAATTACAGAAGCACACATAGGAAGACCAACACATAGAACAAAGGATAAATATGGCATTAGAATAATATTGGATGGAATGAAATTTCAGGTAACCCAACACAGCACAGGGAACTGATTTATAAATTTTGGTGAGGGAGTAAATAACAATACAACATAAACTAGGTAAATGTTTAAAAAGGAATCATCACCTTACCTTTAGAAAAATACTCTATTTAAATAAACAGAATCAGTTGACCTATATCTTCTGATTGTCATGCTGATTCCTCTGGCCCAGACCTCCCTTCCAAGCTTCCAGAATTGAACAAAGTAGCTCCTGGACATCTTCATTAGACTATGTCAATATCTCCTAATCTTCATCATGTCTAACACCAAATTCACAGCCAAAGCAACTGAGAACCCATTCCCCTAGTTGTGTATCTTGTTTCAAGGAATGCCCCCAACATCAGGACACTTGTGCATCCAGAAACCTAAACATACCAGACCTTCTTCTCACTCACCCACATTCCTAATCCTTTAGCCAAATCCGGTCTTTGCCCCAGTGCCCCTGAAACCTGCCAAATTCCCTCCACCTCCGTAGCCTCTGCCCCCATCCACACTGCCATCTTTCTTCTGTCATGGATACTCCAGTAGCCTCCTAACAGCTTTGCACATATCCACTCTTGCCTTTACTCCCCCATTTTCCAGAATGATCTTTTTAAATTGCAAATCAGTTCATGTCACTTTCCTGCTTAAAATCCTCCACTGGCTTCCAATTGCTTCATGATAAAGTCTAAGCCCTTTAAAATCCCTAAAAATTCATCAAATGGCCAATAAGAAACTAGTGGCCCTGAAATGGTCCCCTTTCCCCACCCTGACCCACCCCTGCCTCATCCCTGTAGTCTCTAGCCCAGCCATTCTGGACTCTCAGTCCTCTACCTACCTCTGATCCTTTGCACAGTGTTACCTTGGCCTGAAGCATGTTTTTTCCCACCTTCTACTCTGTTCATTCACCTCCTATGAAACTTTCTTAGGGAAACCTTCTATGACACACCACCCTACAAGACTAGTTCCTTATACTTTTCCTCCATAACCAACATCAAAATTTATAATCATATATTTGTGTGACTATTTATTTAAGTTTTATGACCTTACTACAATATCTTTTATATTTATTCACTCATCTCAACTACTACCTAGGACAGCAGTTGGTATGTAATAGATATACAATGATTATTTATTAAATGGATGAGTGAATTAATAAAGAAGAGGGAGGGAGAAATGAAGGAAGGGGAGGGGAGAGAGAGAGTGCAAGAGTGATTGACATGCTAAAACTCACCAAGAGCTTAGAAAGTCCCATTTCATGCATAACTATCTGTTACCTTTGATGATTCTGAGCTAATAGGATATGAGTATATATTAGATCACAGACTAGGGTCATATCTGGACCAAGTCAATCCAAGTTATCCAAACTTCAGTCAGGTTAAGAATTTCCCCTCGGGAGTAACAACCATTTACAAGGGTTTTCCCAAAAGCCTCCAAATAAAAGGACACCATTTCTAGACTTTTTTACTTGAGCTTTGTAAACACTCTCAAATGGGCATGAAGAGTGACCTTCCCTCAGTGCAAATCCAAGTCCTGGAAAGACTCATATGCATTTCCAAGACTCTGTCACTACAGTGCATACTAACAGGCCATTATGCAATGTCAAGAGCCCTAAAGCACAATTGCTCTAAAGTTCGCGTGTGTGAGCATGCGATTTGTAAGGAGGTAAGGGAGGAAATGATCAACAGGGGACGTGACTAAGGGAGGGACCAACAAAATGTTACCCCCCTTAAATTATTTAGGATAATAGTGTCAGGAGAATTATGAGAATTTATATTTTTTTCCAGTGTTTTCTGAACATCACAATCCTCAAAATTCAGGGCAAGGCCACAAATACGAGGGGTCTTCAGAGAGCTCATGGAAATATTTATATTATGTTCTAACTGCATTTTTCCATAAACTTTTTGAAGTACCCTCATAATTATAAGAGTGCAAAAGCAGAGACAGAAAATGTCAATGTAGTGCAGCAGAACACTTCATTTGATTATATGACTTAGAACACTGGTATAATTTGGCTCCCATTAAGAGTTCTCTGAAATTTGGGTACAATTTCTAAGATACTCTTAATCTACCTCAACTAGAACTTATATCAGGAACTTAAAGCCACCAATAATTCATAATATCTGGGAGGACAGGGCATAATCCATATTTATAAGTTTTAGAGACAAGATTTGCATTCCCATTTGGTTTCCCCGATGCTCTGCTGGCCGTATTTTTTATGTGGAATATATGTGAAGTTGATTTATGAGCACATGCTGTGCATAAGAAACTGCATTATAGAACAAGGGGAAGAGTCCTAGGAATTTAAGAAACTACCATAAACACAGATATCACTGTACATGGCTCAGTTTGCTGCCAACTCTCTGCCATGGGTGCAGAAGGAACACAGCGATAGGGCAGGACCTAGATCTAAGATCTGGGAGATGTGCAATGTAGGTAAAACATTTATATCTAGGCTTAGAAAGCCCTGAGAAAGACAATAAATCCACCAATATATACTGAGGACCAGACAAGACAATAGAAAAAGCAAAGTAGTTGCTCTCAAGCATCTGTGATATAATTGGAAAAATAAGACATAATCATAATGAGATGGTCACTAACACACAGCTGCATGCAAGAAGTGTCAGGAGAGGAGTAAAGTAAAAAAAAAAAAAAATGTTAAGAGCTCAAGGAGGGTGTTTGTAGAAGTTTTTCGGGGTATTTTTTGTTTGGTTTTATTTTCCCAAAGTCATCATATATATATACTCTGGTTTCTGTTCAAATCATGTAAATCTTCCACCTTTTACCAAAGTCTTCATCCAGTAGGTAGAATTTAACCTGTCTCCTGATGAGATCCAGAGAGGCAGGGGGGAGATGGCAAGAGAAAACTAGGATGAGTGACAACTTCAAATGCTTGCATTTCTTTATAAAGGGTCCCCTTCTCTCCAGAAAGAAAATCATCCATTTTACACAAACTAGTGGATTGTTTTGCAGGTTAGAGACATTGTCTGCTGAATTAGTTTTCAAAATTGTATTTTCCATTCATCTTACAGCATCTTTATGAGGTTGCAAAGAGAAATATCAGCAGGTTAATTTCTTCCTTTCACAGAGATTTTGCTTTTTCCATTCATCTTACAGCATCTTTATGAGGTTGCAAAGAGAAATATCAGCAGGTTAATTTCTTCCTTTCACAGAGATTTTGCTTTTTATAATTTAAAACAAAACTACTGAAGTATGGAACAATATTATGGAAAGTCAGGAATGCTTTTGGAGAAACCGATGTTAATGAAAAAACTGAACTATGTAGATATTTTTATAATTTAAAACAAAACTACTGAAGTATGGAACAATATTATGGAAAGTCAGGAATGCATTTGGAGAAACCGATGTTAATGAAAAAACTGAACTATGTAGATCATTATGACTTAGAGTGTTTTATTAACTTCCAACAACAAAATAAATCTACTGACATGTTTTTTTTTTTCCTCCTCAGAGAGGAAAGTCTTTATTTTACTATTTATCATTCTTATGTTTAAGCCTGACTCTCAGTGTTTATTCAGTAGGCACCATCTTCCTTATCTTATAGATGTGCCTAGAAAGGTGAAGTGAATTGCCTAAAGCTAAACAGTAAATCAGTATGCTATACCAGAATTAGAATTCTTAGTCCCTTATATTTAGTTTTGTATTTAACATTTGAACTATGATACTTTCCATTAATAAGCCAACAATTCTAATAATGCCCAAATGTTTCTCCTCCTTCCTTCAGTTCTGACATAGATTACATTTTTAAGCACTTTAATTTGATTGCATCTCAAATATAGATTAATGTGGCAACAGTAATAATTATTAGAAAAATAACTGTTGACAGAGCACTTAAAACGCTTAATTCTCTGAGCTTATTTCAGGTATATATTGAAAAGTGATACGAGTGACAAGCAATGAACTGTAGGAAAAGAACAGAGGACTTGACGGTGTGTATCAATCAGTAATAATATTATAATCATCACTTTCACTTATTGAAAACTTACACTTTCATGAAGCACACATATATTATCTCCAATGCTAACAACAAAACTGTAAGGTGAAGATTGTTATATCCATTTAACAAACACCAGTATCATGGCTCAGAGAGGTTAACTTGCCCAAGGTTACCCATCTAGTAAGTAATGAAGATTGACCCTCTCTTTCCATCCCCATTGCTAGTACCTAACCTCAGGCCCTCATCATGTCCTGCCTACCATGTCGCTGTATTCTCATAACCTGTACACTGCTCTTCCTTTGCTTCTGCCATTTTTGAGTATTTCTCATCCTCTAGACCATTCATGCTGCCTCATGTGTCTGTGCCTTTGCATGGAATGTTCTTCCTGCTTTTCTCTGAGTAAATACCTAGTCTTCCTTTAAGGCTCAACTCAGAAGTCTCCTTTAGGAGGCTTTTCCTGACCCCAGCCTAGGAGAGCTGCTCATGCCCTCCCCTGGAGCCAGTGTATAACCTCCTTAAAGGTTGAACTTACTCACTGTTTATGTTTATATGCATGGATCCCTCTTAGGGCCTGGGAGTGACTTGCAAACAGAACCATGCTTCAATTATCTTTGAATTACCAGTATGCAGCACAGTTCCTGAAACTTGGCTGGTGTTCAATAAATAAGAATATCTATGCTACCTTGGTAAGAAGTTTAACCTAAACCTAAAGTGATTGCAGATGACATGGAGTATATTAATACTTTTTTTCACTACAATGTCATCGAGATTGCAGTCAGCATTCTCAAAAACCAAAAGATTTTCTTTCAATATTATAGAGAGAATTTTTTTTAATTACGAACCAGAGAATCTTCGTGCTGAATTTTAGTTAAAAATTAGATCAGCTACTCCTTCATTTGCTGTTCATTTCCCCTGTTACATTTATTAATTATCAAAGATATTAGTTGATTTGAACAACTGCTTGCTCCCTTGTAGTCCATCTGTGCTTTCTTCTCAATAATGCATTGAAGTTGTAAGTGCTGAATTTATTGCCTTGGTGATTTCCATGGCACAAATCGTGATTTCACTACAGCACTGAGCAGAAGGGAGAGCTAATGGGCAAGGCAGAAAATGCTTAATCAATATCATTCGTGGCATAAGTTTAAAACCCTAAACCCCCAAGCAGATTTGAAAGGGGCTACTCTCAAGGCCCCAGTCTGGAAATGCATTACTGCACTCTGAAGTTGAGAATCACCTTCTTTCCTACCAAATTCTCAATTACTCCACAGGCCTCTTAGGGAAGCAGTGAGTCTATGAATAATTCTTCTGGCCACAGAAGAAGAAACCCCTGCAGGAATGAGATAGGAATATATTATTTCCAAGAAGGGCCTTTCCTCTCAGAGATACAAGCTTTTTTAAAAGATAAAGTTCTTATTGTATATCAGCATAGATAAAAGAATTTCAGAATTTGAGTGCTGAAAGATTTTAAAGATTAGATATCAGCCCTGGAACTGGTGGAGGCATGCTCTAAACTGGGTAATCTATGGGATGTACCACAATGTTATGAGTCAAAAGACTGACCAGATTTTGATGACTAGGGACCATCTGCCTCCTATAAGATTAGATATCAGCCCTGGAACTGGTGGAGGCATGCTCTAAACTGGGTAATCTATGGGATGGACCACAATGTTATGAGTCAAAAGACTGACCAGATTTTGATGACTAGGGACCATCTGCCTCCTATCGTACACCAGTGAAATTAAGTGCTTATGAGGAGTCAACCGGAATGCTGAACCAGGCTTGCATTTCTGCTGTAGTCATGCATTCCATCAGAAGCCACCTGTGTGTTCTGACAATAAAGCAGGTGTTCACCCAAGGGTCAGGAGGGGCAAGTGTGATCAGGAGACCACTGAACATCCTGGTATAAAGACTTCTGCATTACTAAACTCTGTGAACTTCGAATTCATTTAAATACCCACAGGTATCTCTAACGTATTACAGAAACATTCTTCCTTTCTTCAAAACTATGTTGCTAATGTCCTCAAGTAAATAGAAAGGGTCTAAGATGCAGGCATAGTACCACGACACAAATATAAGCCGTATCAACTTTTTCATTGAATAGAGTGCGAGGATCAGGCAATCAATATAATGGTTAGGAAACAGGTCCAATAATTTTTTTCAGTGTACTTTCATGGTCCTCTCATCTAGGAAATGTGGTCTCAGTGCAAAAATAGTATGTCTTATGCCACCCCCATCCCTAAAACAAAATGACTCTACCCAACTGTGTTACTTTCATTGTCTACCTCAACACAACATTTCAACAATGTCTTTGGAATTTTAACTCATTTAAGTTATATGTGAAATGTTTTTATTCTTTTCGAATTTATGTATTTTTAATTTATATTATTAAAATCTCCAGAAGAAGCTAAGAATAATTCAGATACTAGACAGTGATAGTAGCTCAACAATAAGAAGCTGGTACATTTATTAAGCCACTGTGTGGTTTTCCTCCTGCTCTGTCATTGATATGTGTCTTAATTTCAAGTCCCTTAATAAAAAAGTAAGAAAAAAAATAAATCATTAAACAAATAAGCAACTCAAAATACATTAGTTTTCCCCATAGACATTTGGGATGGTTCCCATTAAATACTTTTAAGAGTTTGATTTACTTAAAAAAGCTAAATTAGTTTATTAAGTTGTAAGCAATTGAAGCAAATAAAAAAGTATGGGGAGAAAAGAATAAAAATAAAGGTAAAAAACTCTAGTCAGTTCTCTGTTAGGAAGGGAGAGGGATATGATAAATTCAGTTGGGAATATAATCAGTTTCCAAGGTCAATGCCATTTCAAAGAAGAGTTGCCTTGTTTTGACATTTCTCAGGAAGAGGGTGGAATCTGGGGCTCCAGTGTTTCCTTCTAAACATGCACAAAATTTGGTACACTGAAAGCATTATCCCTTTGCATCTATATTCATAACTAGTATCAAGTTTATTTATTATTTTTTTAACTTTGTATTCACATATTATGAATAATTATAGAAGTTCAGAGAGAGTGGGAAAGCATATCTATTGCTCCTTAAGTTATTCTCATACATTAGGCAAAATTCTGAGCCTGTAGTAAGAATTACACAAATACTTTAAAATGGTGAAGGGTAACAGGAAGAAAATAAAGGATGGTCCTACTGGGAAAAAGTCACTACCGTTGCCATATTGCACATTCTTTTATTATCTTATAGAATATCAAAACACTATTAATAGATTTTAAAGCTAAATCTGAAGTGGAGAACCAGGTATTAAAATATATATTCATTTCAGCATTGTTTATAATTCTACTCTAAGATTCATTCAAGTGAGAACATCTTTAGTCCTGAGAAAATGAAAAATCATTTTGGTCCCTTAGATTAAATTTCCTAATCCTTACATTAGATTTCTTTAATCATATACATTTGCAAGACTCATGATCAGTTCTTCCTTTCTAAACTTGATAATTTGATAACAGATACTTAATATTTTGATAGAAGATACTGAAATAACAGACTAAATAGAATAAGAAATGATGAATTGTTGATATTATCCATAAAAGTGTAAGATTAAACTTTTTTACAGAGAAATCTGTATCTGACAGAGAATCTACCTAGAGTTTATGTTGATAAATTAAAGTTCATCCTTTTCATCACTGATCTTGCATCATTCAGGCTATTGATTAGCACTATAAATTATATGATCTGGCAATAAGAAAACCAATTTAAAATTCTTACATAAAACTCCTT
Organism: Galeopterus variegatus; assembly: GCF_000696425.1. Lineage (NCBI taxonomy): Eukaryota > Metazoa > Chordata > Mammalia > Dermoptera > Cynocephalidae > Galeopterus > Galeopterus variegatus. The sequence goes on along the minus strand of NW_007727288.1, from coordinate 122,827 downwards.
CATACTATTTTATATTTGTGCCTTGTATATCATTAAATGACAATCAAAATTAAAAAGAACTGAAAAAATATTCTCTAAGTAAGGTATCCTGATGATACTAAAGACTGTTATGCAACCTCAGGCTCCAGTTTCACTATCCAAATGTGGCCTAAATCATTTAAAATTTTTTAAATTGTATTTGATATCTACTTTGAACCTCAAGTTGAGACTAAATAAGCATATTGTTAAGAAAATAAGATGGATGATTAAGAAATAACAACTCCCATTTTTCTTCATGTAGTTTATTTTTAATTAGTTTTGATCAAAGCCATAATTGAAAGATTATCTGCATATATATGAAGCTGATCACATGGCACTGATCAAAGATACAGCCATATAGTTCACTTATTATTTCTGTAAAACTGAAGACATACTACATCCTATAAGGTAAGGTAAAAAGAACAGACCCCAGAAAATGACAGATTATAAATGCTAGGTGTAACTGAAAAAAAGAGTAAGACAAATAAGTCAAATTAAGTAAGACAACATAAGTAAAACACTGAGAACAGCTAGATACTCCCAATCTTCAACATTACCTCCCATCAGTCCAGTGATAGTCACCCTCATATAATTTCTATGTGCTAGAGCAATTTAGAAGTTGGTCTTTATTTAAATGTCATCTAGAAGTATTTTACTGCATAATAATAAAAGCTGAATTGCTAAGATTTAATTTTCTTAAAGTTCATTTTTGTATTATATAAAAATTTGAAATAAATTATATTAATTGTATATATTAGCTCACCCTTTATTGTGATATCTTCATAACAAACATATATATGTAAATATAAACTTTGTTTGTGAGAAGCAGTTTTGTTTGCTGCCAGTCTTTCCACTAACAAGAATTTCAAAATTTTATTAATATACAAGCCTACACAAGCTCTGAGAAGTCTTTCTTCTCTATTGCAGTTACAATCTAGAAAGACAGATAATGTTAATCTCAGTAAAATAATGGGAATATATAAATAAGATCAAGCTGCCAGCTCAAACATGGTCTTTTCTATATAAAGTCTCACAGCAGATTGGACAGAAGATCTTTCCCTCCACTCCCATCATATCCTAAACATACTGCCACCCACCTAGGAAAAATGATGTTTTATAAAGTTATTTCTTGTAAGACCAGGGAATTGGTTTTGTTCATTCAGGATCTCTAGTATACTCAATAATGGATGGATGGACAGATATGAATATGGATGAACGAATGAGTGAATGGATAGATAGATGAATAGATAGATGGTAGAAAAAGTATATATATTTATATACATACGTAGACACACACACACACACACATATTCTGAAGAAATTCATACAAGGAGCTCATTCCTACAGAATCAAACTCATCTTATGGGTTTTCATAAAGGAAATGTTATTTGACCTAAAACAAGTTCAGTATTGTTATACAACATGGCAGATGTATAAAGAATACCACCTCTTTTAGTTGGGACATAATCTCAACCAAAGTCTGAATTAATTTACTAATAAAGTTGAAGAGAAATGCAATGCTTATCAGTTAAGTAATATCCTCATTTGAAAATCTGTTTGATGGAAGACAACTATGAGGATTCAGCCATCCTGAAGTGCTGCTCTCTAGGTCCTAGACAGGCATGGGAACTGCTTAAGGAAGTCGGGATATCGAAGTCCTGCCAAAGTAGGACAAGTTCTCTAGAGAGGGAGAAATGCAGAGTCTGTTTTATGAAGAATGCCAAGACTACCATAAGCTAGTAGGGAGGAAAAAGCCAGTTGAAAAGCAAGTAGGATATTATAAATCATTACAGAAAACCAAACATAAATGCCGATGTTCAGAGAAATCCCATCTAGAGCCTCTCTATAAGACCAAAATGCCCTGCCAGGCATAGACAGAGAGTTTTTGTCACCATTTACGTCTATAACAGTACCAAACACTGTTATTTGTTGTTTGTGTTGCAGTTTTTCAATATAATTGGTGATTTTCATTCACACAGACTTACACAAACCTAGGTTAAAACATGAACTGCTGGGCCAGCCCAGTGGCGCACTGCTACAGTGTGCCGCTTGGGAGCGCACCGGCGCTCCCACCGAGGGTTCGGATCCCACATACAGACCGGCCGCTCACTGGCTGAGCGAGGTGCGGGTACAACACCGAGGGTTGTGATCCCGTTGCCGGTACCGGTCCGGTACGGGCACGACACTGAGGGTTGCGATCCGTTGCCGGTCACGAAAAAAGACAAAAAGGGAAAAAAAAAAAAAAAACATGAACTGCTGTACCATTATTATAAGACCCTTGAGTGGACTACTGTAACTACAATTTTAGTGAGAAAAAAAAAAAGAAAAATGAGGTTGTTTTTACACTGATTAGCAACTGCACCTAATTGCAGAACAGTATGAAGAAACGGATTTGGAAACACAGCACCAAGATTAGTGGGGCCTTTGAGCCATAGTCTCAATTTGAGTCTCATCACTTTACCTGGCAACAGGGCCAATTTAGCAGGCAATCGGGCTGTGCAAAAAGATTTGCATGTAAATGAACACAGTTTGGGACCTTTTGCTTTGCCACAGTAAGAGAGAAACATCACTTTTCACTGGCACTACAAAAATAAAACAGAGATTAACACAGAAGGGTCCAGGGCAGAGTTCATTACTGGTAGAGCTAATTTGGCAGGTGCATCAAACTCCTGGAGATCATGAGCAGTGCTTCTAGGAAGCACTAAAGAGTTTGAAAAATGCAGGTGTGAAAGGTACTGGAGGATAAAGCACAGACATAATATTCTAAAATTTATAGGAGAAAAATCACCAAATTAAGGAATGATTGTTTTATTCTTAATATTTTTTAAAGTTTTATGGGTTTTACATATACAATTAATATCTTCTAAAACAAAATAAATATATTAAAATAACTTCAAAATGAAATAAATAACATTTTTTAAATGTTTTCAAATGTTATTTTAAATTTTTCAAATGTTATAATGCAGTGCTGTGTGCTTCATCATTAATGTAAATTTTTACTAATTCATTCTAGCCCTCTGCCTCTAACCTAGCATCATAATGGCCTGGATCTTGACATAATTAGACTTTAACAAATTACCTCAGTCATATAGTTCCCATAAAGCCCAGTTATCCTGCGATAGAGGTTTTTAATTTCTTACCAGACTATACTAAATAACCTTTATTCCTCCTACTTCATTCTTTCAGGTATTCATTCATTCAATAAATACACATTTAGTGCTTACTAAGTTTAAGGAACCATGTGAGAAAATATGGCATGGAAAATGCAGTTAGTTATAGATTCCCGTGCTCAAGAAGGTTATGGTCTTATATGAGATAAAATATATGCACAAATAAAGACCACAGAAGACAACTTAAAATATACATACCATAAAAGTAGTACTGAGGAAATGCCTTGATAATTCAGAGAAAAGAGAGAGCAAGAACAAGAACGAGTGGATAAAAGTAGTACTGAGGAAATGCCTTGATAATTCAGAGAAAAGAGAGAGCAAGAACAAGAATGAGTGGGTGAGTGAGTGACTGAGTGAAAATTGAGACATGCCAACTGCAAATAAGAGAAATGCTCTTCCTACACAGAGTCCTCTCTCTTCCACTTGCTAAGCATGTGTTAGAATGGCTTATTTTCTGTCCAGAAGACTTGACAATAAGGACTTGGAATATCCCCAGCATCTAACACACCAGCCCCAGAGACAGCATCAGCAAACCTTCATTGAAGGAATGAGCGAATATGTTAATGAATGAATATTTCCATTTGGTTTTGTAGATACTAGCATGTGAATTTATGAAAACAATACATATAGCCAATCCCTATTTATTTCTTGTTGCAAAGCTGAAATAGAAACAAAATGTTTTGTAAAGCACAAAATACACTCACAAGTGGCCACATCATTTAAATATGTAACGTTCTTTTTAATTTATTATTTATTTACATATTTTTACTGGGTATGATTTGTTGTTTCAATACATGCATATACTGTATAATGATCCAATCAGAATAATTAGTGTATCTATCATCCAAATATTTATCATTTCTTTGCGATTATAACATTCAAGATCCTCTTTTCTGGCTATCTTGAAATATACAATACAATATTGTTATCTATAGTCACTCTAGAGCTCCAGAACTTATTCTTCCTATCTAATCATAACTTTGTAACTTTATACCCATTTACCAACCTCTCCTCATCCCCTCTCCACCTCCTCATCCCTGCCTCTGATAACCAGTCCTCTACTCTCTATTTCTTTTTTTATGTTTTTTCTTTTTAATTTATTTTTTTCTTAACTGACTCATGATAACTGTATATATTTGTGGAGTTCAATGTGATATTTGGTACATGTATACAGAGTGCAATTATTATATCAAGGTATTTAGCATATCCATCACATAAAACATTTGTCTCCTCTTTGTGTTGGAAACATTCAAAATCCTCTCAATTAGCTACTTGAAGTTATACAGTAATTTGTTTTGATTGCCATCACCATATACTGCTATAGAACACTAGATCTTATTCTTCCTATCTCTCTACAATTTTGTATCCATTGACCACCTTCTCCCCATCTCCCTATGATTCTTTTTTAAATTGCAAAAATAAAAGGACCTGCATTTTATGACTCTCCCCGTTACTTACATGGAGTGGGAACACTACTGAGGTACAAAATTGTAAGACATATGTAAAGCTACTAAAATTCAGGATTTTTTTTTTGCTCTAAATACATTTTGGTGCAAGAAGAAATATGGCCTTCAAATGGAACTCAATTCTTTTTTCACTTTGTGATCCTACTCTGCAAGAGTTCACTATAGTATCCTTTTCAAACAAGGCACTAGAAGAATTATTATGCTCCTGTAAACAATGTTTTCTTCAAATTATTCTCAAGTTACAGATACTTGAAAGTTTTCAAATTCATATTGAGTTTCTGCCTTATCTCGTGTTTATGATTTCAGGATAGCAATCGTTACTTAAATCGGCAACTTAGCTCTTAAGAAAATATCAAAATTGAGTATTAAGGCCTGGATTACAGCTAAGAATTTTAAAGGTATAAAAATGTTACAGTTTTTTGTTTGGGTTTTTTTGTTTGTTTGTTTTTAAGTTTAGATAGATAACATAAATGCAGGCTCTTAATTAAGTACATCTTGAAAAGGTTTTTGTTTTTTTTTAAATAACTTACTAGTAGAATCAAGGCAATTAAAATCAATGATCCAACTGTCTGTTGTACTCAGACCAATTAACCATTTGAATGCTAAAGAGTTCCAAGAGATAGATTGCTCATCCAGCAGATCAGTTTTGAAGTAAAATATATTATCTCTGTGAGCCTATAATAGTAAATCACTTGTCAGCAATATTGACTCTCGCCAATAAATCTGGAAAATAACTGCATTAGTCCTTTTTTGTGTTGCTATAACAGAATACCTGAGACTGGGTAATGTGTAAAGAACAGGTTTACTTGACTCACCATTCTGCGACAGCTGCATCTGGCACAGGCCTCAGGCTGCTTCTACTCACGGCAGAAAGTGGCAGGCAGCCGGTGGGTACAAGCAGATCATATAGTGAGAGGAAGCAAGAGAGAGAGAGGGGAGGTGCCAGGGTCTTTTCAACAACCAGCTCTCTTGGAAACTAACAGCATGGAAACTCACTCACTACCCCCACCCCCCAGGGAGAGCATTAATCCATTCATGAGGGATCTGCCCCCAGGACTCAAACAGCTCCCAACACTGCCACATTGGGGATCAGATTTCCACATGAGTTTTGCGGGGGCAACACATCCAAACTCTATCAATAACAAATTATTTTCAAACAAGAAAGATGGTTCTTTGGTTTTGCACACACAAAGGATGAATGATATCATTAGTAGAATCAGCTAATCAGAGAACAATATATATATATATATCCTTATACACGTATACACTATACCTTATCTCCCACCCTACCCCACCCATTGCTTTCCTTTACTCTCTTGCATTATTAGTCCATCTCCCTCGCTAGCCTATGATTTTGGTAAAGAGCAGAAACTGTGTATTATTCGTTTATTCTAATTTCCCCAGTCCTGCTGCCCCCCAGCACTTACCTGAAATGTTTTACATACAGAAAGAAATTGAGACAGGTGTAGCTTAATAGGAAAACAAATAATCAAACTACAGATTGATTGAAGTTTCTAACTTGTAGCATATTTTGTTTAAAAAAAAATCTTATATAATTTAATAGTAAAAATGTCTACCAATTTCCAAGTCAACACAGAAATTTAATTTTAAAATCCTCAAAGATCCCCCAAACAATCTTACATGTACGTGTATCCAGGAATATATTTAAGGTTCCTGTCCCAGTCTTAAATATTTTCTAAATTTTCCGTATATCTTATATTGTCCAATATAAGTTTAACAAGAAGCAGAGAGCTATGATTTTTGAGCTGTCATCCTCTACCCACATCATGAGTCCCTGATAAACTATATGTTTCTTTCCCGCAGACCCAATATACCAAGCAGCATCATAAAGCCACAGTGCAGCATAGGAAATCATAGTGTTCACACTACTGGAAATAAGACCCAGATGTTGAGAATTGGTGTTTAAATAGTATTAGACATATTATTTTGTATTCACTTCTCTAGGTTCCAAGGCCAGTGTGAGTTAGAATAATAAACAGGCAATAAAATCCAGTGGTTAAGAAGTCAGGCAACCACTTCTGCAACTTACCAGGAGAGTAATTTTAGACTAATTATTTAAACTATTTAAGTCTTCGTTTTCTCAACTGTAAAGTGGGGGTAATTATATTTACCTTATTGCTAGCAGTCTTAGAAGGCTTAAAATAGATGACCAAAGTCCAGCATGTAGCACAGCACATAGCACACAGTACATGCTCAATGAATGAGTGATGATACTGAAAAGGTTGTTAGAGATGCATCCAGACAGGACAACCAAGAGATGGAACAAATGCCCGCAGCTGCTCCAGGTGGGTGGGCAGAGAAACCAATGCAGAAATCCTAAAGGAATTAAGGTAAAGCCCCTAGGTAAACTCTAGGCAGACTCTGACACTCTGCCGGGGACCGAAGCTGCAGTGTGATACTTGCTTACACTATTTCTCCTTATACAGCACTTATATTTTATCAACTGCCTCAATACTTAGAAACCAAAATAGTGACCATGGGAAGAAGAGCCATTTTAGATTCAGATATAATACACTTAATACAAATTAGAAAAATTTCATTAATTGGGAAAATATTGTAATGCCTGTTTCTTATTTTATGTTAGTAGATAGAAATAAACTCAATTGAAAAACCATTAAATTTAGTAGATGAAAAAACAAAAGTAAGACAATAGCCCTCTGAATTCCAATGTAAAATGGAGAAAAAAATGTCTTGATAGTGCTAAGGCCTACAGCTCAAAAAAATGGACTTCTTCATGAAAGCAAGTCTGTTTTTTTCACTATATACAGATGATTAAAAACAATAGTTAGAAAAACCCTAAAATATCCTTGCAACAACCTAGAGAGGTAAAATACTAGGTAATGTTTGGCCCTATAAAAATGGAAGATTTTCCCTGTAATATATAGGAATAGCATAGGCCTTCTGCTCAAAAATAATCAGTAGAGATATATGAACTTACTCTATTCAGAAATAACTCTTAACAAGAAAATCCTTTTTCTGTTTTACAGTTCTAGAGAGGGAAACAGCCTTTTCATTATTCCCTCTCAAAAGTGAACTCTTATTTTCTGTTTTTCAGAGTATTTTGTACTTAAAATAATCCTTGCTACCCAACAAAAGAGACACTTAAATGACTTCTAACCAACTAATTAGAATATGAAAAATACATATGCATGTTCATATCTACACACATATATTCGTGCAGATATACATAGATATTATTTATGTAGTGACTATAAAGTTAAAATGACTGTTTTTACTTAATCACAAATGGGAAACTTTAACAAAGCTATTCTTTCCCTTTATAATCCCAAGCGGAAATATTATACATGAATGGGAATGGTCTCATTATAATGGTCCCATTATTAATGGTCTCATTAATAATTATTTTTATTCACCTAACTTCTTACTTCTTTTTATGTGAAAGGTAAATATCATTGATGTTGAGACAGTCAATGGAAAATTACTGCCAAGACAAATACCATTGACGTCAAGACAGTACTATTTAGCAGAATCTAAATTTTTCCTACGGGGAATTTCCTGAAAGATGACTCAGCCACTATCTCTCATCATTAGAATAGCATATAATGATTTCTTAGCTCATACTCTACACAATAACACTTTCTGGAGAGTAAGTTTTCATATCCCTGAATTTCTATATCCCTGAATCTCTACAAGTTATGCCTTAAGAATAATCACCTTACATAGAAAACAGTGACCTAAAGGATTAAAGGAAACCATAAGTAACTAGATATAGAAGTCTATCAGGTTAAAATACACTGAAAGGAACTGTTATCTCTCAGAAAGATACGACAAGAAGATTCTATTGACACTTTAAATAGAGCCATCTAACAAAAGATCTGGGGAAGCAGAAGCCTCATTAGATTTAAATGTCCTATTGCCCTTCCTGGAACTATTCCAGCTAGGTAGGCACCTAGGGTCACTGTTTATTTTCTTTTTATGAAATAACATGTTCGGGTCATGTTCAGCTAGGTTGACTAAGTGACTTGTCCAAAATGGGACAAAAATTATAAACTGAGACTGTACCATTGAACACCCTAACCACAGGGGAAAGTATATTAAGAGAAATCAAGTAAAACTGGAGAGAGAAACAGAAAAAGAGAGAGAATAAATTAGTCTGAAAAGGGAAAAGAAAACAAACGGTACAAGGCCCCTTGAGGATTATGTGAAAAAGAAAAAGAGGATGCTGCATTTACTGTGATTTGGTGACAGAAAGGGATTTACATGGGTTGTATCTGAGCCTCACAATGTCTGTGTGTTTAAAGCCAGCTGGTAGCCTCTCCATCACAACCCAGCCACCAGTCACCTTCCAACAAAACTGAAAACCCCAAAAAGGTTGATGGATTCACAGCAGTTGCCCAAACCTCTGCATCGTGTTTTCCCTGATGGGAAATATGCAGATAAATAAAACCTGCAGATTTTAATATTCTAATATTTTAGATAATTTATTTGAAACATGAATAGGTTTCTTCCTATTCATTCTCCTTTTGCAAATTATGGAACTGGCACAAATTGTCATCTGCCTTGATACCAAATAACTGACTATAGTTTGAAAGGAACAGATAATCTCTCATTCTTCTAAGAACCAAAGTATACCTCTTAATGCAGTATTGTGATGTTGTGCAGCAAGTGGCGTATTGCCGCTTGAATTGATTTATGTATGAATCTAACACCCTACACTGAGAAAGTACTCTATGATGATGATATAGAGAAGGAAAGACATTACAAATAAAATATGTAATATTTTTCATGAGGATGAATTATGCTGACAAAAGTTTTTTTCTCTTTGAAAATAATTAGAAGCAAAAATATTCCTCCCATACGATATAGAGAAGGAAAGACATTACAAATAAAATATGTAATATTTTTCATGAGGATGAATTATTCTGACAAAAGTTTTTTTCTCTTTGAAAATAATTAGAAGCAAAAATATTCCTCCCATAAAAATTTAGATAATACTGTATTTATATTTATTTTTATTATATTTATTTTTATTATATTTAGGATTAATTGTATTTTATATAATAGATGTTATTTTAAAAAGTGCTTAAAAATTACATAGAATTCCTGTACTACATGAATATTCTAATGTAATAAGCATTTGCTAAGAGCATAGTCTTAGGATAAGTGTCATCTTCTAAATAAACAGAGTAAACTAGATCTTTTAAATTTATTTATTTATTTATTTATTTTTACAATGGAAAATATATATGTTTATTGCTTATCATTTTATTTTTTATTTTTTTTCATTAAATTTTTATTTTGTCAATATACAATGTATATGATTATTATGGCCCATCACAACTATACCTTTTTGTTGTTGTTACAACAAGCAAACGGAAAGGACATTCTTGGGGGGGAGGGGAGAGAGGGAGGAGGGAGGGAGGTGTCGGTGATCTTTTAAATTTAAATACAACTTTTTTTACACTCCATATTTTAAAATACAGTATAGTGATCATATTTAAAGTAAATATCTGGTGAATGCTTATTCATAGTAATTGATAGAAATAATATATAATTAAAAAGAAAATCACTAACCATATTCTATTCCTAAGTCACTTGATACATCTACTAATATTTAGGTTCTACATATGGTCTAGCATAGTGCCTCATATATCGTATAACTCAATAAATAATAAATTTTTATCCATCTGATTAGGCACTAGAGAATAAACATGCTTTCACCACATCTGTATAAGATACTTAGAAATAAGAAATTGGGAAGGAAATTACTTAATTAAATTTAACAAATATTTTATGTAAGAAAGAAAGTATCTTACTTGTCATTCCAATGAAATTGTCAGTGCAAAATTATCATAAGTGAGCAAAGATTTACCTAAATTCAGTTTTAAAATTTTATGAATAAGTGTACACATGTGTGCATATGCCATATTTTATATATAAAATCTATAACTATGTATATTACATTTTTATACATATTTTATATAGATAACATAAATATGTAATAGTTGTCCAAAAACCAATGTCTACCGAACTTTTTATTTCCCATACCTGATTCAAAAGATTTTTAAAGTAATTGGCTGAGACTATACATATAGGTGTATATATTGTGTATATATGTATCTGTCTGTATGTATGTTGATATATATGTGTGCTCCTATAAATACACATATGTATATATCCAATGCTAACTCAGTTAGATTTTCAGAATTATTTAAGTCAACCTGGGAAAAAAATCTACTGTGATGTTGTATTCAGATGTGGTTAGCTGTTAAATTCTACTTACTGATACAGCTTACTATGTTATTTACTTACTATTTTCATTTTTTTATTTTTGGGGTAGTAAAATGTCATCAACATTAAGACACACTTTCAATCACAGAGGGAAAATACATGTTAAACATGAACATTGCTTATACACACCATTCCAATTTCAGAAATATGAAAATGCAAAAAAATGTGCCTTGACATTGAAACAGTACAGTCATGGAGTAAGGTATTTCAAAATAAGACATATCCAGTATTAAGAAACTCTCTAAAGAAAATATGTGGTATTTTTTGATAGTTAATCAGAGCTAACAGTTTAATTGATATGGTTCAAATTAGGGCTTGTACTCTGGGTACCAGCAGCCTTTTGATGTTAAATCAAGCAGGAAATTGTGTGTGCGCACACTAACACACACAGAATAAATGAATCATGGTTTATTATTTTTTGTAAATTGTGACCATAGAAATTACAAATCATTTACAGAAGAGTTAATTCCAAGCAAGCCAAGAATGATTCAGCCTATATGAGGCATAAGTTTCCATGACAAATAAGAACAAGTACATAAAATCCTACAGATATGT
>NW_007727288.1:109217-110475 GCF_000696425.1 Galeopterus variegatus | reverse complement strand
TCATCTTTTAAAGTGCATGATTTCTTTTATTCACACGTCAGATAATTTCATGTTTCAAATTTTAACAATTCACATAAATAGGAAGGGAATTTCAGGAATTTCATTTCTGCCTCCAAAGACTAAGCCCTACACATTTGATACCTTAAAAATATTCATATAAGCACATAATCTTCTTAAAAATGAACACTTTTATTGAAGAGAAAATAAGGAAATATTTGCTCAACCAATTTTTACGGAAGTAGAAATAAAATACAGGTGGAAGAGTAGGGACGGGAAGAGAAGAGGCAAAGAGGATTCTAACGCATGGAAAGGAGGGAAAAGAACGTGAAGCAGCAGTTAATAAAAGACTAAAACCTGGACATTCTATTTCTTAACTTTGGGCTCTATTCTCAGCTGAGATCAGAAGGAAATTTAGTCTGATATGCTCAGACAGAAACATATTTTATCCATTCACCAAACAAGAATGGCAGAAGTTTTTAATCCAAGGGAAATCAACAGCATGAATTAGTAATTAGGATATTAAGCTGAGATCGAGGCTGCAGGTTCCTCAAATCTGCCTCCTTTTTAGGACAAGTTTTTATCTTATTGAAAACAAATGGGAATGATCTCTAGGCTTTAACATTTGATTCCATTTCAGACTACCCTTTGTCTGTAACACGTATGTTTCTCTTCTGCTCACAAAAGTCATGCTTTTTCCTCACATCTTTAGAACTTGCTTTCCTTCATTAGCAAGGGAGTCCCTTCCTCACCTGCATCATTGGTTCCTCCAAACTAGTGTTATCCTTTGATGCTTTCTAGACCTTCACAGGAGCCATAGGTTTTTCCCGGGAGTTCTCTAAACTCTAAATTTAGATATATTCACCTAACTACAGACATTAAGGTTTCAAAGAATCTTCCTGATGAAATAAATATTAAGAAGTTACAGGTAAGAGTAGCTAGAATGACATGAATGGACAATTCTCTTCAGCAGTTGTCTCAAAGTGTGGTGTGTGGATTACCAGTATCAGCATCAAATGGGATTTTGTCAGAAATGCAAATTCCAGGGCTGGCCCGGTGGTGCACTGCTACAGTGAGCCACTTGGGAGCGCGCGGCACTCCCGCCGAGGGTTCGGATCCCACATACAGACCGGTTCCCGCTCACTGGCTGAGCGAGGTGCGGGCGCAGCACCGAGGTCTGCGATCCCGTTGCCGGTCCCAGTCCGGTACGGGCGCAACACTGAGGGTTGTGATCCATTGCTGGACACGAAAAAAGACAAAA
>NW_007727288.1:106292-108458 GCF_000696425.1 Galeopterus variegatus | reverse complement strand
GAGGGTTGCGATCCATTGCCGGACACGAAAAAAGACAAAAAGGAAAAAAAAAAAAGAAATGCAAATTCCAGTCCTTACTCCAGACCTATTGAACAAGAAACTTGGGGGAGGGAGGGCAGAGGGGCAGAAAGTGGAAGAAGGGGAAGGCAATTTTATGCATGCTAAAGTTTGAGAACCACTATTCCATTGTATCCTAATACCATATGTAACCAAATAATAGTTTTCTTAGTTTTAAAAGCACAATCTTACCCCAATTAGGGAAAGCAATTTTCTGACTTTTCCAATAAAACTTTTATCAATGTCAGAAAAACTTACGCTACTATTCATCTGAAGCTTCTACTTAAGAACTGAGCACCTTCATCCCAGGCTTTAGAACTGTTGCACTGAGCTCATTATATGAGAATGAGAGAAATTAGTGGATATTGTGAAGACATCTGAGCCACAGATGCAACCTTAGAGGTTAGTCAAGACAGCACTTCACAGTCTCCAAAAAAGTTTTCTTTTTATAACTGACTTTTCTCGTGTCCTTTTTTCCCAGATACCTTTATCAATGAACGTGTCAACCTTTCTGGCATACGACCAGCCCACAATAAGTTACTGTGGGGTGCATCATGAACTTCTCTCTCATAAGTCTTTTGAAACGAATGCACAGGAAGATACGATGGAAACACACCTAGAGACTGAGCTGGACCTGAGCACAATCACAACAGCTGGCCGAATCAGTGACCATAAACAGCAGCTGGCTTAACTGAGCTAACTGGTAGCCAAGGGTTGCTACCAAACTTTGTAACCTCAAGGACAAAATGAGGAAGATTTGTTCTTTGTGGACTCTAAAAAAAACAAAACAAAACAAAACAATCCCCTATTCAAATAAACAAAAATCCAAGATTGATTCATGAAATAAAGAGGACATGAATTGTTTCAAGTCTACACTTTGTAATTAGCTAAGTTGTGCAGTATTTTTTTGACTTAAACAGAATATGACCCTGAAAAAAAAATCTTTTTTTCAAAACTCATCCTACCTACCTGTAAAAACTGTACAGAGCTAATGTATTTTTCATATTGTAAAGTTTCAATTATAAAAACAACTGGTATGTACAGTACCATAATTTAATTACATTTTACTTTACAAACTTTACACATTTCAGTTTCTAAAATTTTAAATTAACAAAAATTATTTCTTGTGTTATTCAGAGTTACTCAGTTTTGTAGGGACTGTTTTGTTACTGCTTTTGTGCCCAGAAACCTTGACTCTAAAATTCTGTGCTGTGCGAAACGTGCACGATTTTTATTATGCTTACTGCGTAGAATTTTATCTACTTGTTCCAGAAATAATACATTAACCAAAAAGGATTTAATTGTTCAGACTTGTATGAGATTCTTCAATTGCATAGACAGGTTTTTCTTATAAATGGAAAAAAAAAATTTTAACAGTTCTCAGACTTAACTGTTGCCTTGAATTACAGCCTAGTTTCTAAGCAGTGAAATGTAATGATAAAGAGGGATATTTTAACAACATAATTCCGAATGAATGACTCATTATTTCATTCTTTTTAGAAACCATTGTTAAGGGTGGGGGGAATTCTGGACAAAACATCACTGGAAACAAAGGCCGTAACCACAGCAACAGACTTTGATACACTTAAAAAGTGCAGCTACCAGTGACAAAGAAAAACTTTTGTTACATCTCATTATTTTAAGGCCAAGGTGGGAGGACAGAGCATAATAACTGTGCAGTAGCAATTTTTCTCCTAATTAACCCAAAGTGGTTTACCTAAAAATAACCATCAGTCAGTGCAAAGTATGCCTGGTTCTTAAGACAATTTTTCATTTAGAACTATGAGACTATATTTTGGGAATATTTCAAAGAAAATACATGAAATTTTTTGCATTGTGTACTACATCAATTCTCTCCTGAGGAAGAACTTTAAACATTGACAGCCCATTCAATATAGATATGAGCCATGGTGAGTTTTGTCACTCAAGTAGACTGTAAACATCCTTAATATGTTCTAAATTGTTTATATTGCCTTCTATAATGGGAATCACCTCCATATTATCTGACAAATAACTCAGAATAATTTGACACAACCCAGATCATATACTGATTATGCAATTGTATTATAAAGCAAATTCAAATCAAATTAAGAAAACCCAACTTTCCAG
>NW_007727288.1:103398-104559 GCF_000696425.1 Galeopterus variegatus | reverse complement strand
GATTGTGTCTAGAATCTTTATCACACATTTGCAATTTATATCAGTCTGTGTCTAAAAGTTTTATTTCTAACCTACTTTTTCAACATTCCATAATCTCCCATTTCCTCCTCCTAATCACCTTCCCCCATGTCTCCCTTCCTGTTTACTACTCACCTATTCCAACAACTGAAATGTCTACCTATGTTTGGAGTTGAAAAATGGAAAGTTTGACCTAGTGTGGTTACAATAACAGCAGTAGCTGCAGCAAACAACAAAGTTATGCAATATTTTGAGGTTTACAAACCACATTTCACATAAATTATCTCATTTTGTTGTCATATGAAAACATAATTTCAAAGAAGTTGAGCCCTCACCCAAGAACAGAGGGCTAAGAATTGATACTGTTGAACCATTCTCAAAATTCAAAGGCTGTTAGTCTTTCCTCTGTACTAAAAGCTTTCTCTCTCTGATCAGAGCCAGAGAATATCATGAGACAGTGGATAGAATGAAAAAAAAAANTGATTATGCAATTGTATTATAAAGCAAATTCAAATCAAATTAAGAAAACCCAACTTTCCAGGGGCTGAAATAATCAAGTTGTTCCTACTGTTTGCTTGACACAGGTTATTGTTTGAAACTATTATTTTATCTATGGTAACCATTCTTTTGGGGGGGTTTTTGTTTGTTTTTTGAAATATAAAACTGCAAGTTTCAATTACTGTAACACTAGGAGAAGTGCTTTTTTATATTGTCATTTTATATTCATAACATCAAAAATAGATCGACTATGTCATCCCAATAAGGGTCAAATACAATCAAAAACAATGAAGAAAAGGATTAGTGAAAAGCAATGTCAAAATTTTAATTTATTATCTCATCAAGAGAAATTATATCTACAAAAGTCTAGTTTTATGCAGATTTATCACGGCAAATTTAAGAGTAGCTTGGAGAATAAACAAAAATTGTAAAGCAAATTTTCTATATATGTGAATTTAAATAGATTTTGCAGTTTACAAGTACAGCACATTTTTGTTGAAAATATACAAAGTCAGAAAGAAAATAAGATGCAAAATGTTGAAAAATGCAAACTCTACTACTAATTTAAATGAAACTAAATGTCAAACACAGTACTTGTGTCAATTATTTAGCATCCCAGATTTTGTAACATATTTTACATAAATT
>NW_007727288.1:94128-102483 GCF_000696425.1 Galeopterus variegatus | reverse complement strand
AAAAAAAAAATGTTGGAGATACTGTTTAGTAATCCCTAATTTAACTCAGTTTCTCTATCTGTATAATACATAGGCTAAATGAACTCTTTCTGTGTGCTAATCTGGGTTCTCACATTAAAACTCTTTGTTCAAAAGTATAGCAAGTCACATATTTCTTAAAGTACAAGATCATTTCTAAATGTGCAAACCAGGTGCTCTCAAGATGTGGATGTATGTAAGCTCCCAAGCTCAAAACATAAAATCAGGAAGCACAAGGTGAGAGACCAAAGACCATCTAAATTGAGATTTCATGGGTACTTAAAAAAGACATCCATGGTGTAAGGTTGAACACATGTTCAACACATGTTCGACTGAACACATATTCAATTCATAGCTGACTGGGAATACTTGCATAAATTATTTTTCTTTCTTTCCTTTTTTGTTTTGGCAAGATTTCTCGAACCAAGAAAACTGTCATAATAGAAAAAATATTTCTCTATTCTCCTTCTAAAAAAATATAAATAAAATATAATTTACCTAAAATGATGAATAGATGCTAAAACATATGCTAACATGAAAATAATATATTTTATTGATTAGCTAATTTTTTTCAAGTCTCGATCTCTACTCCCTCTTGAATGTCCTACAAAACCATAGAACCATGAAGATTTTTAATATAAATTATATTTTTAGAAAAAAAACTTGTCTAAATTTATCACCCAAGACAAATGACATAATTCTAATTTGAATTCAGATTTGTCTGACTACATAAACTGCTTACAAATAGCAAATTTTTTTTCCAAAACTATTTTCTAAAATAAAACTACTATATATGAGAGTAAAAATATATTTGTTTTTGACTGCTCCTGACTGGAGCACAGATATCATCTCTTGAACTAAACATTCAAAGTAAGTAAAGAAACTGAAAGCATAAAAACAGATACCTGATGTCAACTGTTAATAACTGGGAGAAAGAAAATCAGATCTGCTGTAGATGGCGGCAGGTAAAGGGAGAAGTAATAAATGGGACTGGCAGATATTTGGTCTCAGTAGAGAAGGTGAGAAATTTCCAGAGCAGATACAATAACATCTTACATTGATATACCTGTTAACAGTTTATCACGTTAGATAATAGCATAATAATCTCATAACATAAAAAGTCTCAAGGTCCAGATGGGTTGGTTTTGCAGTAAGAATCCAAGTGAATTGTTCTTGCAGTAAGAGCTTTCAATTACTCTCAATACTTTCTCAGCTCACCACAGCTGCCCCTAAATAGAAAGAGGCACCAAGGGCAAAAGACCCAGGATCAGTCCTTCAAAACTGACATACCCACAAGGGCAGGGTACATTGACAGTCAGCAACTGTACTTAATTTTACTATCAACTATAATGGGGAAGAAACATTTGGAATTTAAAAAAAAAAAAACAAGGTTGTTTTTAAAGGTCTCCCACAACTTGCATAATGATTTTATTGTGAGATAAGAGGCAGCTTATATTTAAAATTTTTTAATTTAGACTAAAATCCACGTATAAAATAGGCCACAGTTGATTATTTACCTTTCTGTTAGGGACAGTGATTTTAAAGCTGCAGAGTGCCACGGCCATCTAGAACTTAGAGAACTCTTGAGTTTCCTACTCCTTTCTCTCAAACATTTATAGGAGATTTTGTTTGGTATATTTGTCTTCCTGAAGAGCTGAGTGAAAGTTTGTTCTATGTAAATCCAATAATATTTCAAATGTTTCAAGAGACCTTGTGATAAAGGATCCTTGCAGCAAATCCTTTTTGTTTTCTAACCTGAAACATCCGTCACCCGCTAATTTATCTTTAGTAAATTGATTTCAATATATCCTGGGTTGTATAATGCAGCGCACTCGTACTATGTGGCCTTGAAGGTTCTATGATGCAGTTTTTGCCACAGAAGGGCTGTCTCCAGGTTCTGAGTTGGTCTGTTTGAGTGATCAGTTTCAGTCAGTTCCACTTACTGAATTTATCTAGATTAATGTGAAAAATAGTATTAAGACAGCAGGGATGGATAAAGTTGACAATTTTTTTTCTATACATTTGTTTAAACTTTTGCCACCTATCATATCCTCAAAGTAACTAAGAAGAGGTGGAGATCACCCCAAATCCCTTGGGTCAAACTATATTTACCAAATCAGAATCTCTGGGATGGAGCCCAAAATATGCAATGCTAACACGTTACGCTGGTGACATCGATGCCCACTAAATTTTGAAAAATATTGCTCAAATGAATTTACTTTTACCAAGTCATTCAATTCCTTTTTATTCTAATTTAAAATTATGAATTCTTGTGCTTTCCTATACCAATGTGAATCTGGTTGTCTAAGCCTAGCTGAACATTTTTCTTGACTGGAGGAATGCAAAACAAAGGACAATTGTATGTAAAATGCTCAGGTTGCTACCTGATAGACTGTGCTGCTTACAGATTTTGCTCTCCATTAACTCTTTCACTAGGCATGTCTGAAAATATTCTTAAAGCACCTGGGTTAGTTACTTAACTTTTAATTGCTTCCATGGACAGTAACATGATAGCTGAAACGCTGCAGGTGGGGAGAGAGTCAAGAATTTCAGGCATTGTGTTCTCATCTCATTCTTAAACCATCTTAGGGAAAAGTTACAACTGCCACTTTAAAGAGTAAAATATGCATCATGGTAGCTAAATAACTTGCTAAGGCTCAGACAGTTGAGTTGAGGACTCATATGCAGATTTGTCAAACTCTAAAGATGTGCTTCTATCACCCCACAGTACATTTTCAAAGACGAGAAAAGACCATAATCAAAATAATTAGGCTCACGTATTGTAATATGTGATAGAGACAGCATTAAAAAGAATATGCCTTTCTATTTACAAATAGAAAAGTTACGTAAATTATTTCACACTGTATAAAGATATTCTTCAAAATCCCAAACCTGCAACTTAATGAAAGGAAACACCCATTAATTTCTTGAAGGTTTGTACATGTTTCCAAAGAAGAGGAGACATTTGAAAGAAAAATCCTTCAAAAGATAAATACACCAAATATTCACGTTGTATTTCCATTTCCAATCGTCCCAGCTCTATTATAAAATTATAACCAAAATATGATAAATAAATATCCATAATATAACCTTCAACTGGCCACAAAGGTAGGGCAGGTTGCCAGCTGAAGCAAAAACAATATGGATGAACAACCAATAAAATCATCAAGTGCAAATGACAAGGTAACGAAAAACACCAATAATGTACAGTCACATAATGTCAACTGGCAATGAATGGCATGGGTTGCAAAATATTTCCTGTGAATGGTTTTGTATGGCAATTTTCTTTATAGGAGTATTAATACTTACACAAATGTTATAGGGTCTGGAAGCATACTACATAAAGGAGGCAAAAAGATAACCTTTATAATAATGCAGACTCTGTTTATCCTACTCAGAACATATTATATAGTTAAAATAAAAAATAAATATAATTTTCTTGTTAGGGCAATGTAGTTGTTTTCATCCTTACGTAGAAATGGCCAAATAGAATTATTTTTTAAAACTTCTTTTTAAACTCACATCTTCAGATAAGTCTCTCTCAGTCTCAGCTATTCACAAATTATTCTGAAATATTCTCTTGACTTCATTAGTGTCTCTAGGAGCTTTTAATTAAACCACTGGGTTGGCTCTTCTGTTTCTCTCTAAACCTGCACAAATCCAAGTAACGTCACTTGGAAATTACATTAACATTTACTTCATCACACTGTCTGAACATGTAGCATCTGTGTAAAACAGTTTTCCTTTATAGTACATGCAGGATTCAAGAGCCAGTAAAATACTTTTTAAGTCACATCTTCTATTAAAAATTACTGTTACTTGTAACTGTGATAAAACTAGGCTATAAATTTAAAACAATTAATAAATCCAGCAAAGAAAGAAATTCTAGCACCCTGAATCTAATATCATGATATCTATTCATTCTGGCACCACTGCCACCATACAGAAGTTTTATCTTAAATATCTAGAGTAATTCTGATTGCAGACAACAAACGTGTTCCTGGTATCAAGGTTGAAGATATGATGAAAAATGACAAAGAGGACAAAAATTACACATACAAAGAGGTAAGTGAAGGAAGTATGATTTATTGTTATTAGACAATCTGAAAGTGATCTTTAAAACTATGACTCATAATTAAAATTTACAGTAGCATTTATGCCATCAAGTGTCATCAGTAAAGGCCAACATGGACATTGGAGATGCAACAGCAAACAGATATCTGTGATAGCAGTATGTATTGGACAGACAGGTAGATAGACACACAAAATTAATTCTACTAAAAGAGAATCTTAAGAATAAAAATCAGTTCAAGAATTATCACTATTATTTCTCCAGAGAGAAATTGAAAAGTCAGCAAAAAATGCTTCAAACTAAATGCCAAATGATCTTTTCAAGGTTAGATTTGAAATAGCCTGAAACTATAAACCCCAAATTGTTACTTCAACCATATGAGTAATTACATTAATTCACATACACCTTGTCAAAATTTGATGTTGAGAAATGAATTTTAATTTTAAATATACTCTATCTGTTCTTGCTGTTTTACATCTATTATATACTTGCTTTCAATTACAGATCCATAAATATAATGACATAACAGTCTGATGAAAATATGCTGCTCTGCCATACATCAGTTTAAAAAATGGAATGTTCACCTTAGTGGAGAGCCAGAAATATAATTTCTAAAGTCATTTCTAGCAGGTATTGACTTAGGCATTTGTATCACGCATTATCTCTGGGTATCATTTTATATTCATTTATGAGATAAGGAAATTGTTTCCTTGATGTAAGAGCCTACAAGCCCATACCAGTTCTAGTCTGACTATATTTATACCAGAGAGAGAAAGACACAGAACATGTCTGAATTTACATGCTACCCGAAGGAAAACCTGAGATCCTTGTGATGTCAACATTTTTTTTTTTCACCTTTGGATTTGATGGAATCTAAAGTTCAGTGTATTGGATATGCTTCAAAACTCCTTGCCAGTTTCCATCTCAACAAACTTCAAACCTGAGTTTCTTAAATAAACATTGACTTTTACACATGGCTATTTAACAGTGAACCCTTGTTATACTTCATCATTTTATGGAAGAATAATGTCAGGCTGGGGGTGTAGCCATTACTGATTTTTTCTTTGCCTTTGATTCCTGTTATAGGATAAAGTGTGTGAGCTTGCACCTTGGTACTACCATAAAGGGATTAGAAGAGTCTTCCAACAGATAAAAATTATTACGCAATATAAACCAGAAATGAAGTTTTGGGCTGCTTTTTTAAAATTTAATAGTCTAGTATCGTCTTCAGATAAATTAAGTGCATGTCTTCATGTTACTAAGACTATAAATATTACTCTACAATGAAAACATTGTTTTGTTGTTATATACTTTCACTTTCTGAGGACAGACCTCAGACAATTGATTGTGTTTCATAATTGCCACCAGAAAGAATATCTATTTAATTATCTCCTGGAAGAATGACTTAACACCAAGCACTTAAGACAGAAATAACAACTAACACTTACTGAATGTTTACTTTTCAAAGCTTTTTACATGCATTAATTTATTTAGTCCTCCTTAGTATTGTTAATAGGATTAACAACCCTATGAAGTAAGTAACTATTGTTTTCCCCTTAAGAAGGTAAGAAAAATGATGCACAAAGCAATTATAGAACATACCCCTTGACAAATTGACCCCTACTAACTGCCTATTATTTAAAGTCCACTTTATAGGCCCCAGTCTTGAATTTAAAAGTCTACTCATTTAAGACTATAAATGAAGACATTTTATCAATAAAACAATGGATATGTTTATTATAGACCTAATATATACCTAGTGGAAGATAAGAGTCTTTGACAGATACATAAGAGTATATTCCCTATCCCCAAGGGGCTTACAGTTTAAGCAAAGAGAAAAGGCATCCATATTTAACAGAAAAAAATTCCTAGAGCTAAATTTAATACTTGTAAGTGCGAATGGTAATTAGGAGAAGATAAAATCAGTTGGTGGAGTTGCTGAGGATATCTCAAGGCAAAGTGAGAACTGAGATACTATTTAAGACTAGCAGTATTCAGATCAGCAAAATGAAGACAAGAGGCAATGAAGAAGGAAGAACATAATATTTTTATTTATGGGCATCTATTATTCCAAGAGTATTTGTTAGATTCATGTTTCTCTGGAAGAGAAATGTAAGGCTCAATTTTTTGCCTAAAAGTTCAGAGCCAAATTTTACTCACGCCACACACAGCAATTCTTTTGGCCTTTCTAGATGGGCAAAAGTATTTCCCACATTTTTCTCAACTCTATTTCTCTTTATATTCCTATTTTATCCATTTCTCTATTTCTCTTTATATTCCTATATTATCTACCGTGTTTGGCTTGGGGGGAACACAAATCATATTAATCCTTTGTTGAAAATGTTATGTCGGTTTCAATAAAATGTTCATAAAACAATTTGAAGACTGATCCAAACAACCTCATTAATTTAAAATACTGATGTGAATTAAATCAAACAACTTCTTTGAACATCCTTAGTTGTAACATCCTCACTCAAATTACTGTTTGGCATCAGGTAAAAACATGGACTATAGATTGGTTGACTTTGTCTTTTTCAACCTTTTCAGTCTTTACCTTAGTATTGGTGAATACTTACCAGAATTTTTATTTCAAAGAGTAAAAACAAAAATCATTTTCTGATTGCTACATTTTCGTAAAGTAGAATATGATTAAAGGCTATAATCAAAATCTTTTAGGTAACAGAAAAAGACCAGCAACAGAACTCACATGTACTTAGTATTATTTTTCACTAGTGTAAAATACTTTTATGAATACATCAACATTTAACAATATGTAGAATTATTTCTGCCTTAGAAGCACAGACAATTGTTAATACAGCTGTTATTTTAAAAGTACAAATACATATATTTTTAATCAGAAAATGATGCATCAGAAGCTACTTTAGTTCTTTTAAATTTTTTTGAAATTGAGAAATGTTCTCTTTTCACCAAATTTTGCTCATCAATTGGACTATTAACTTGCAGTTATCTCTGTGGTTACTAGATAGTTACAAATTTTCCTTCTTAGATATTTATTCAGTACGCCTTTCTTAATATAGTGATTATCTTTTCTATTATATCACAGTACTTTGATGTTTTCAATTCAATTCAATCAAATAAGCATTTATTCATTTATTCATCTTTGATGAAAATGTGCAAAGGACTGTGATAGGAGACAAAGTGATCAAATGTTTAAAAGTGAATAAATAATTGTGATTCAAAATGATATTCTGAAAAATGAAGTCTGTTCATGATGCTGTTGTATTAAAGGGAAGAGAATGATTAGTATTGCTGCAATAAAATCAGAAAAGGCCTCACAAAGTAAACGCTATTTGAGATCCTGGATTCCAAAGTTTGCCAATCACACAATTCAAGTCTGTCCAGCAGGCTCCACCCCCACTCCTAATTGGAATTTAGAGGTATTTTAGATGTCTATGGGTATTAGTTTCTGGAAATTATTACTGAGTCTAGAATTTTCCCATAGAGCTACTCAGTTTCTTTCAGTATATAAATGTTAAAGAAGATTTTTTAAAAATTGTCCCTTTCCACAGTCTTCTAAATTTAATCCTCAAATAAAAAGCATTATATTTAGCCATTCCATGACAAATACAGGACATATGCAATTTTATTCAATAAAGAAATAAAAAGTAATAGATAAATTTTAAGGATTGCCAGAAGTTTTTTGTCTTATTTTGCTTTTAAAATGGCCCATGAAAATCCTATCTATGTGTATCAAAAAGCCTGTATTTCAGTTCTAACTTCAGAAATATGTAAAAAAATGTCGAAGGGGTATACTGGCCCATGTAATTTAAATTTTAAATTTTCATCACCTGCTAGCTATGGCATAAATCTGATATTAAAATCAATGAGAATTAGGTTGTATGTTGAGAGTCTTTTGTATTTTATTTGATTACTATCAAATGATTCATTAAGAAAGTGAAAAAAAAATCAGTTAGGTGGTAAATTCACCTGGTATAGCAATAAGCACAGTTGTTTTGGAAGCTGCTCAGTATCATGAACTCTTTGCTTCTTTAAATAAGAGTTTTTATCCTGAACAAACACCTCTCTTTATATGAATACCATTACTCCTAAGAATTCCATTGTTTGTTTGGTGCTTAAGGCAATTTTTTATTAAATCATCAGGAATATACCTAGCATTAGGCTAAGACAAAATAGTATTAATGAATTCAGTAACTAGTTCAAGGCATAGTTTTCTGGTCTTCCTACTGAGGAAAATGAATGAGAGGAGTCTTCAAAAAGTTCATGGAAGGATTTGTAATTTAAAA
>NW_007727288.1:90868-93006 GCF_000696425.1 Galeopterus variegatus | reverse complement strand
GTAATGGTTACTCTGTTGATTTGTTGCCTAGATGATCTGTCCAATGCTGATCAGGTCCCCTAATATTATCATAGAGCAGATGCTTCTTCTGTCACTCTGAAATGAGATTTGTGGAGAGAGACATCCTCGTTTCTTCGGTCTCTGCTTGTGACTCTCCTTGTGTCAATGCACTCCAGTGGCTGGCAGACCATCTGCGTGGTGGTTGTGGTGTCTAGCCACTTTTACAGCAGCTGTGGTTATTGTGGTGGCTGTGGTGGGCCACCCACACGGAGGTGATGTTTTTGGCATGCTCCTTACCTAGTTAGTGGTGGCGATAGCAGTGTGCCTGGTTGTGGACAGAGGGTCAGGCCCCCAGTTGCATGCCTCAGGACCCTGGGTGGACCTTGTGGTGCTGATGATGTCATATTATCTTTTGATTCAATTTTTCCACAAACTTTCTGAAGTACCCTCAAATATTTTAATTTTAGGATTTCAAAGCATATCAATATTAACATGAGAAAGGTCATTATAAATAGTGCTATTTTAATGAATGCCAAAGGAATTGTGCATAATATTCTAAAATACTTTGAAGATTATGAAGAGTATGCAGTATGACAAAGGCAGCAATGAGAATCCCCAATACATGGAACATATCTTGTATTCAAACAATGATTTTTCAGAGATAAATTACAAATAAATTTTTACTCTAGAGAGTTATCTACAGTGTCGTCTATGCTACGTGGCAGTAAATGATCTTGTGTAACTGAATTCATTAGACTTCAGCTAGTTCAATTAACTATGTAAAACATCCTTAATGTGAGTGCTTTGAATGTTATCATCGAAGGGTTAAATATGTAGGATCTATAATTTGTTAGTGACTATAAATTAAATTATAACAGCCTTTAGATTTTTGAAGTTTCACAATTGTTTTTAATTCCAGTTAAGAGGCAGCAAACTCTAGTCTGGGAAACTCCAGTTGGTTTACAAAGAAAAATAATGTGCTTTGCATTTCATGGGGCTGTTGGGATTAGCATGAAATACTGACATTTAGACTCCTCAGTGGAATAGAAGGGGAGCAGCAGGATGGAACGGTGATAACAAATAATTG
This sequence comes from Galeopterus variegatus, assembly GCF_000696425.1. Classification (NCBI taxonomy): domain Eukaryota; kingdom Metazoa; phylum Chordata; class Mammalia; order Dermoptera; family Cynocephalidae; genus Galeopterus; species Galeopterus variegatus. Next base: position 91,919 of record NW_007727288.1, on the reverse strand, counting down.
GACAACTGGACAGTCTCCAGAAAAGCTTTGAGAAATACTGTTAGATCTCCATCTGCCTGTTGGAAATTCCAGGTTCATAAGGTATAACACTAGCTAAATACAAACCTTGGACAATCTCTACCATTCTTTTTCAGATTTTATACCCTACCTACTTCCCAATGACATGTGGCAATATCTAGATTAAAATATATGCATAATTAAACATTTTAAGCTAGTGATCACAAGGAGACAGGATACATTTTATTATTGTTGTTGAACTGCCCATTTTGTATTAAATTTGCTATAAATTAATTCTCCCAAAAATTGTGCCTTGAAAACATTTGATACAGGAAAAAGGACAAAAAAAAAAGAAAAGAAAAAGGGCAGAAATAGGCTAAAAAATTAAATTAGGGTCTAATACAGTAAACTTATAATGAGGCAGTTCTAAGGAGGTACAACTTGGCTTAAATAATTTATTATTCCCTTAAATTATGTGAAATAACTATATCTTAAATTTCTCTATTTCATTAGGACACATCATGGGTGACCTTGGTGGGAGAATAAGCAAGGAACAGTTAGTTTCAGGGCTCTAAATAAATCACAGGAAGAATATATTACTCTGCTTATTTTATTCTTCCTCTCTATGTCTTTTTCCTTCTTTCCCTCTCTGTTTGAGTTTTGTATTACAAATAATATATGCATATGTGCTGACACAATAAGGAGACAAGACTGGGAGAGGAAAAGCTTACATTAATTTATTTTTCAATATGAATTGTCCAATTATGCAATATTATAAAATTTTATTAGTTCAACAAACAGCATAAATAAGGTTACATTTAACTCAGTACCAGATCTAATAACCAGACCTATGTTCCAAAGTGAGTCTTTATTTTTTTCAATAAACTGAATATCCTAGATCTTAAGAAAATTCAGATAAGGCCCAAAGCTTCTTTTTCAAAAATATCCTGGGCCGGCCCGGTGGCGCACTGGAGAGTGCGCCGCTTGAGAGCGTGGCGGCGCTTCCGCCGAGGGTTCGGATCCCATGTGGAGACTGGTTCCCGCTCACTGGCTA
>NW_007727288.1:85283-89868 GCF_000696425.1 Galeopterus variegatus | reverse complement strand
GCTTCCGCCGAGGGTTCGGATCCCATGTGGAGACTGGTTCCCGCTCACTGGCTAAGCGCGGTGCGGGCGCAACACCAAGGGTTGCGATCCCGTTACCGGTCAGTAAAAAAGACAANTTCGGATCCCATGTGGAGACCGGTTCCCGCTCACTGGCTAAGCGCGGTGCGGGCGCAACACCAAAGGTTGCGATCCCGTTACCGGTCAGTAAAAAAGACAAAAAGGAATTAAAAAAATATATATATATATCCTTTGACACTTTTCATAAAAGCAGCTCTTTGCCGGTGGCTCAATTTTAGGACTTCTACAAATTCCTTGAATAATCAAGGACTTGATTTAACATGACCGTTTGTGTGGTGTTCTATAAAAATCTAGAAGCTTGTTAATGAGAATTGCTAAAAATAAATAAATCAAGTATCTCAAGATTCTTTTTGTCAAACCGTTATGTGGTAGAAAGTAATCTACTGGAGTATATTTACATATGGTCACTTTAATGAATGACAGGATAAAAGAAATCCACTATAGGCTATTCCTACCTCTCTCCTGTGTGACAGTGTTTCCAGACAACACACCAATCTCCTCAGGAATACCAAGTTAATTTTTCATTACATGAAAAGTATCCATACTATTCGCCTGTTACTGATTACGAAATTCCCAAATGGTGAGTTTCTTACCAATGAAAACCCTAAAACATCTAGTTTTTAAGCTATGTCATTATGGGGGGGGGTGTTCATTTAGAAATAAGAGTACCAATTAGTAATAAATTATGTACAAGTCACTCCAGCACAGTGTATTTCAATCACTTCAGTATTTTTATATCCTCCCCAAAATAGTGTCAGAAATGAGGCACGAAAAGTTATTAACTGAATCATTCACATATGAAATAGATGTTGTTGTCAGTTTGTTCTTTCAATGGAAATAATGAACAACTGATTTATTTATAACTGGTAATTATGTTAATACACCTTCCTTTACCACCCTTTTCAGTATATCATAGGTACGCTATAATTGTCTTATTTCATACCTGATCTAAAATCACATGCTCCATAAAAACTTCTTCTTTCCCAGCCATTTCCTTACCTTTAATGTTCCTTTGGCTGTAATTAAAATGTTTTTACTGACTTGGTTCCCGTGTCTTGTTTTCCCTTTCAATTTTCTCTCTTTTCCCTTGATAGATTTTATCCATACCTTAAATTTCTGTAACTGGAGGCTAAAATATAAGTTTTAAGTGGATTCAGAATACATTCATGTAATCACTATAGTGAATCTTGTCAGCACTTACTTGGTCAAATTTACTTTGTTTTCTTAAGACAGAGGTAAACAGAACAGGTAAAGAAAGATAATAGAGGCTGATTTTTACTTCAGAAAGAAGGAATTATTGGTCTTAAGAATCAAGGCAAGAAGATTTTATTTCATTTCTAAAATTTAAAAATAATTTTTGAGCAGAGTGAATTGTCGACAACACCGAGGTCAAGGGTTCAGATCTCTGTACCAGCCAGCTGCTAAAAAATACAATAAAATAAAATAAAAATTTTAGAGCACAGAGGAACATTTCTCTTGAACTTTTCATTTCTAACCCTGTAATCAATTTTTAATTGATTTATTTTTTAATCAACATGTATTGATTGTACATGTATATTTCAATATGTGTATACAGTATGTGATGATCAAATCAAGGTAATTAGCATATACATCAATACAAAAATTTATCATTTTGTTGTGATGAGAACATTTGAGCTCCTCTCTTCTAGCCATTGAGAACATACAATAAGTAGTCATTAATTATAAATGCCTAACACTACTGTATACCACTAGAACTTATTTTTCCTGTCTAGCTGTAACTTTATATGTTAACTAACCTCTCCCTATTGCCCCTTCCCTCTCCAACTCTGGCTTCCAGTAATCACAATTCTATTCCCTACTTCTAAAAACTCAACTTTTTTTTTTAGCTCCCACATATAAGTGAGCACATGCAGTATTTATCTTTCTGTTCCTGACTTATTTCATTTAATGTAATGTCTCCCAAGCTCAATTTTACCTTTTCTAGATATTCAACAATTTTTCTATTTTGCTGTACAACACTCTGTATACTCACTGGACTTTGCCCTACAGGTCCATATAAGAAAAAGCCTTTGGGGATTTGCTTCTACATTTAATCAAAACTATTGTTCAGAAAAATACCCATCCCACTATGGAACATCATTTTTAAAAGAACACGTGAGAAATGTATTTCAAGGCTAGGTCGAGGAAATGTCTATGCTTTATCCCAATGAATACTAGAGCCCTGTTANTCCCAATTATATAATTCCTATTTCACAAACTTTCTTTGAAAATTAAAGAAAGAATGAATTGATGTTGATGTACTAACTGTATATCAATAGCTAATACAATTAATGAGTTGAAATTTTGGAATATAAGGCCTCTACACTCATATTTTTTAATTAAAACAGGTTCTGAATTACATTCCAATTCTGTTCAAAGAGTATAACATTTGTAAAATCAGAGATGTCTTCTTAATAAAAAGTTAAAATGAATTTATTAACCTGGGCAATATAAAAATACAAGTAAAAAATCTAACTTAAGTGAATTATTAAAACTACACAAAATATATCAATTCTGGAGTCTCTGTAGATATTTTCTCTTGTTTTTCCTGCTGCCAGTAAGTTTTGTTATACTATAAATATGGATGCAATTATACTTACATAACTACCAGCATATACAAAAAATTAAATAAGGAAATACGAATCTGTGGATCCTAATTTTTTTTCTAATCCTAAATACTTAAAACTGTAACACACTCTATCAGTAAGTCACCATGGCAAAGGTTCTCAATAGTATTGAAGGGGCAATGGAGAGAGTCACGGAGAGACTGCTCCTTGTATGCTTTTTCTCTGCTGAGAATCAGCCCTGAAGAATGTAATTCAATTACCTTTTTTAAAAAAAAAAACTTCAGATCTTGGTATGGGTCTGAAGCATGAGTCATATGGAATATAATGTTGCTTTGGGTCAACCCTGATCAAAGGAGACCCCAGGGAAAGATCTGAGTGTGGGAAATTTTTAATTTGGATATCCGTACAATAGCTTGCCTTGGAGAATCCTGTTTGTGTCAGCTCAGAACCCCCACAGTTCTTTCACAAGCCCAGGCAATATCTCTTGGAGCCACATTGGTCCCTACACACTATAGATTCCATCTGTGGTACAATATTTGACAAACTTCAAGATTATATCAACACCACCTATCTATGCCTCACCCAAAGGTCTTTTGGAAGCAATTAATCTAACAACAGTGTAGACAAGACAATTATGATCACCTAGGTGATCATGAAAATGTCCATGAGGGAAATAAAGGAGAGNCGTTATCTGAACTTTGGGATGCTAATTTTTTTCTTTCTAACATCATGCCCACCTTCTATTCTCCCATCACTGACTTAATTTAAATTTTCAATTCCTTAATTTGCAACTTACATATGAGCTGTGGAAAAAAAAAAAACACCTTACAGATACACAGAGGGCACACTTCTCAGATACTACTTTTCAGATAAAGATCACTAAGCAAAGCACATTTCAAGACATTGTTCCACTAGTAGAAACATATTCTCAAGTGCTAGATTAAAGAGTCCAACAAAGCTTATTTTCAAAAGAGCTAGTTAGTTAGGGTTAAAAATGAAGTTCTTAACAATTAAATAAAAATATTAAGCTAAAATTCTATACGTAGTCATTAAACGGTTCTTAATTTGCTTCTTAATCTTAAATTTTACCTCATTTTATTAACACTTACAGTTAGCCAAATTATATCTTGCAGAAAATAAACCATGATAACTATGTCCAATCATTCATTCCTCCATCTTCCTTGGTAACCTAAACCCCACTTTCTGAGCTGTCTACCTACCCTTCCAATCCCAACCCCAAATTGAAGAGGCAATATTTTTTCAAGTATATCCAAGTTTATCTATATAAAAAATCCTCAATATGATTTCATGACACTATTTAAAATGTGTCAGTACATTAAGAAAATAGTGTTTAATAACTGAATTAAATTCTGAAACTTAAAATGTAGGGTTTATGTGCCATATTAATAAACTATGAAATAAACATGAACAAAGTCCTCAAAACTGAGATTTGAAATGAATGTGTTTTTCAAATTTTATCCAAAATTTAATCATGAATAATTTTAGTCATAGCCGAAGAAATATCCATGTAAAGGGGAAATAAAATATTTCATCTTTAACAATATATGAAGTCATTCACATGTAGCATTTCATATGTATTTATATGGTCAGACTTTAATACAACTGCCAGATTTATGAAGTGTGCAATGAAGACAAATTTAAAATATAATAATTCTCACTTGGAATGCAAATACCATTTTTAGTTGAACCTCCTAGTGCCCCATTATCCCTTAAAGTTAGAGAAAAGAGATGCAAGAAAGGAAAAACTAAGAAAATGGATATCAAAATATTGAATTCTATTCCCAATTATATAATTCCTATTTCACAAACTTTCTTTGAAAATTAAAGAAAGAATGAATTGGTGTTGATGTACTAACTGTATATCAATAGTTAATACAATTAATGAGTTGAAATTTTGG
>NW_007727288.1:58839-83817 GCF_000696425.1 Galeopterus variegatus | reverse complement strand
ACAAGACAATTATGATCACCTAGGTGATCATGAAAATGTCCATGAGGGAAATAAAGGAGAGACAGATTCAAGACAAATGCTGTAAAAGTTATTTTCTTAAGTAACAAATTCACACCAATACTTTTAAAGGATTCTATAATAGAAAACAGAGTCAAGGGAGAGGAGGGGGAAGCAAACATTGGATCTTCAGATTCTAGAAACAGAAAGGGACTCACTTTTAAGTCAGAGCTGCTCCTTTAGTTATTCTGTAATAACATTTCATCTGACATTTCCCAGGCCAAAATATTCAAATAAACACTTATAGACAAATTTAGCAGTTTAATCTTTCTCCTTACTCATTTACATTATTTTTTAACTTATGTCCCTGCTCCATAGTCATTTGCTTAACAGGTATTTTATTTTTTTAAAAAATTTATGTTTTTCTTTCTCTTTCCCTGGCACCTTAGCATGTTAAAGAACAATGAGCCAGATCTGACGAGATGAGTCAACTATTCCCTAGGTATAACTCCTAGGATCATATTAATTTCATTTGCTGCAGTAGTATAATAATTTCCTATAAATGTCTTAAATTACAGCATTTGAACATATGCCAGGAAATATTTCCCCACAGCAGATGAATCATGAACCTGAAATACATAATGCACCTCGAAGGTGCTTAAAATTCTTCTAAGGAGTGATTTATTCACATGACAGAATGTTGACCATTTGATATATGTTGACCTTCCAATAACAATGAAGATCATTCCAATTCTTTTGAAATGTTACTATCAAAGATATAATAAAATAAATATTTAAAGTCGATAAACATAGATGTTTTTCTGTAATGCCTCCCATGGGAGTCTTGGGAGATAAGGAGGCTGGGAACCAACATCAATGACAACTTTGGCTTCCCTTCCTTCAGTTTGTGTATAAGGGTCTTTCTCATATGTAGACTTTTCCTCATAGTCTCCAAAACAGCTCAAATATCGAAGGAATTTGGTTGGATTTGAGAGTCTAAGAGCAAGTGATATTAGACAAAGTTTATATAAAAGAAACAAACAGGCAGCATCATAGAACAACTCAATATTATTTAGAACAACCAGTTCAAATAAATCTGAGGATCCTAAAGCCTATCCATCAGGAAATCAGTTTGTAAATCAATATACATATAATATAGTTTATGATGCTCTTTATGTGACTGATACATATCCATGACATAAAAAAAGAAAAACTAAAAATTCTAGTCATTATTTTATCTGCTCACATGTGTAGATATACAAGTATATCATATATATATGTGTATATCTATACATATGTGTATGTGTGTATATATTTGAATCTGCTATATAAAGTATGCTTCTAGATTTATACATTCAATATTTATTGAGAACTTACTATATTCAAGGCACTATTAGGGATTAAAAGAAAAATAGATATAGAAAACTGTCTAAAAGAGGCTCAAAGTTCAGATTAAATGAGACTGAAAAGTTGGATTACCCATAGTGAGAAACAATAATGATGAAAAAACCTAAGCCAGGCCGCAGTGGATTGAATAAAGAATAAAGCTCTGGATCTGATCAGTTTGACCTTCATCAAGGTCAATTCACTTCTTTAGGCTTCTGCTTCTTTATCTGAAAAATAAGGGAAATTTAACCATGTCATCTTCAGAGCCCTTTCTAGCTCCAACATTAGAAAAAACTGTTCTCCATAAGCTTCATTTAAACCAGAAGGTGCAAACCTCGTTCTTCACTTGCAATGGCTCCGCTAATGAGTGGCAATGTCAGCTGACATGAAATCCATCTCCTTTTTCCTTTCCTAACTCCAGTTTGATGGAGGTATCAGTTAGCGATAAAATACCATTGAGGAGTTGGGACTCGCGAAAAGACAGGATTGTTTACAGAACCACTAAACTGTAATTATAGAATTATTATTTCTGCATCCTAACATATTGAAAATAGTTGATGAAGAAAAACTGAAAAGAAGTGTGAAGAGATAAGTAAAACTTCATAAAACAACTGGGAGACAAAAGTGTATTTCGTAATTATAGAATTATTATTTCTGCATCCTAACATATTGAAAATAGTTGATGAAGAAAAACTATGAAAAGAAGTATAAAGAGATAAGTAAAACTTCATAAAACAACTGGGAGACAAAAGTGTATTTACTATTTCCTTGTTCGAACTTTTTAAATAAAATGAATGTCTAGTGATATTTCATTCAGAATTTTTTTAAATGTGCAAATTCAGTTATGGAGTCATGGAAATCACAGTATAAAAAGTAAAGTTTAACCATTAATTTGAAATGTCTTGGCTTGAATAAAGTTTGGTAGTAAAATCAAGGTTAAATGAAATATCATGAAGCTGTGCAATTAGGTTAATAATGAGGTGCCTCAGGGATCAGTGCTAGCACAGGTGTTCAAAATATTTATTAATGACTTAGTTGTGAATAATGTGGAAGCACATTTGGATGACTTCAAAGATATTTATAGCAATCAAAACGGGTGAACGACTACTTTTCTTGACCCATTCAAGAGCAATTATTTAACATATTACAGCAAATAATCAACAAGAGTCAATTAATGTGCAGTGGGTGGAATTACCCAAGTTTTCTTAATATGCTAATAGCTACTGAAATAGTTATTGCCTTTCAGGCAAGAGTGGGCATGTCTAAGAAGGCATCTGTCCAGTAAACAACTCTTCATGAAAAAAGTATACTCAAAAAAGACTGGAATAAAGAATAATAGAAGAGAATGATTAGCTAAATCAATAAGTGTTGCTGAAAATTTTTACACACCATAGACTTGATATACTTACTGACAACACTGGGGAAGTGTGTCTTTCCCCAAACCACACACTGGGATTATTGGGCGTCCCATCTGATGATTTTGTAAATAGTTTCCCAATATCATCCACTCCTCTCCAATATCCATTCACTGGAGTTTCCAGATGCCTCTCAGGTGAAAATGAAGCTCACAAGAGCATACCCCATCTGCTTTGCTCTGTTCTAAAGGATTTCACTGATATTATCTTTTATGCATCAGTGTTCTCAAATTGAAGATCTCACAGCTTTATAAAAATTAAAAGTAATTCCTTTTCACAACAAAGATAGCATAACCCCAGCCAATAACAGCATGAATTATATTACATCCTCCCCTCACCTAAGGTTTTTTAATTACTGTGCATACAAGGAAAAGTTAAATGTGGGATTGTTTCAGTTATAATTCATTCATTCAAAAATATTTTGAGTGCCTATTTTACCTAAGCTATCATGTAATCAGAAGAATGAAAAGGACAAATAAAACTTGAAGCCTAACCTAACAGAATTTAGAAAGCCATTTATCTCCTCTCATGAACTGAATACTTCTCAATCCTGTTCCCTATAAATTATAGTCTATCCATGACTTAACGATGATTCAACTTGTTTTTCAACTTAATGGTGGTGTGAAAGCAATACCCATTCTGTAAAAACTGTATTTCAAGTACCCATACAACCATTCTGTTTTTCACTTTCAGAACAATATTAAATAAATCACACGGAATATACAACACTTTATCATAAAATAGGCTTTGTATTAGATGATATTGCCCAACTGTAGGCTAATGGAAGTGTTCTGACCATTTTTAAGGTAGGCCAGGCTGAGCTATGATATTTGGTAGGTTAGGTGTATTAAATGCATTTTCTACATACAATATTTTCACCTTATGAAGGATTTATCTAGACATAACGCCACTGTAAATGGAGGAGCATCCATACATAAAAATGTCATTAATTTCATCATAAATTTGAAACATATTAAAATTAATAAGAATCAGAACAGATATCTAGGAACATATAACAATATTTTTAAAGCCAAAGCACCATTTTCTGCTACCATTTATCCTTTCTACCAGGGATATGTTGACACATGGTATCAACTTTCTCATTTGAAAAATAACTTAGATACTCCTCCAAATTTCAGAGAAAAATATATTATTTCTAGATTATTTAGAACTAAGCAATTAGGCCAATATAACCAGAATGAAGGTAATTACTAATGCAAACAGCAACTTATCTCCAACTCACCTATACAAAATAATCAATCATTAAATCCATTGACAGTATGGACACATGCATAAAGCACTGTTGGAATTTTTTTTTATTCTTTGAAGATTTGGTAGAGCATCTCTACTCAAGATTTATAGAGCATCTCTACTCTACTGTATATGGCCCACTGCAAATTTCACATATGAACTTCTGGCATAATACACCCATGGTCTCATAAGAATTCATAGACTTTCAGAATTTCAGTGTTAAAAAGGGCCCTAAACATTGCTTGAAGCTAGAAATCTCTACATCATCTGACACATTACCACCAGAGATTTTTATATGAACTTCTGGCATAATACACCCATGGTCTCATAAGAATTCATAGACTTTCAGAATTTCAATGTTAAAAAGGGCCCTAAACATTGCTTGAAGCTAGAAATCTCTACATCATCTGACACATTACCACCAGAGATTTTTAAAAAAACAAAAAACAAAAACTCATTAATAAAGCCAAAGACTCATAGTGAAAGGCAAACTTTAGGTAATCAAGTAAATAGTGGACTTTTATTAGTACCTCAAACATATGTACTAATGAGATTTACTAAAAGATCTGGAACTGCATATGTAAAAAGTAAAATTTACAATTTGGAGAATCATTCGTGTATCAGAGATGTAACATTTCTTTCTAGATCTCTCAGTCTCTATGAGTTATTTTGCAGGGTGATCTAAGTACAGTTCTAGCAAGAGAAAACAAGTGGTGAGTGAGAACTCATTAGCAGGTGGTCAAGTGCTAATAGTCTATCAATCAGGCTGGTATTTTTAAGCATCAGCAAATTGAATTCCATCTCTAGGGAAGTAAAATCATACGTTAAGGTATGTGGTACATCATATTTAGTTTTAAAGAATATTTCAGAATGTTCCTTGATTATAAAATACTGAAAGTATTTCTCCCCTTATGTTTCCTAGGCAGGCAGAAAGTAATGATGTCCACAGTGCAAATCAGAGCATTTTAAAAGAATCAAATAGTGTTTATAAACATAACATTTCTACATCTTTTCTTTAAATAAAGAGATTTTTCTGAGAAAAAAAAATCTGAATCAGGCCTAAAACTATGAAGGATCACATGAGAAGGATCCAGAGTTTTATTATGATTTACACAGAGAAGTCAGATCTGCTCTTTTTGCTCAAAATGGAATACATAATGATTAAATAAATTTAATGGGTTTTCACTGAATTCTAGCTTTTAAATGTCAGGCAATTACTCAAAGATGACTTTCACTTGCATTATCCATTGTGTATTATATATCTATCCTGAATCAAATGAATGACTCAGGTTAAGTTGATCAAATATTTTTATCACCCTATACTACAATGGAAAACAATTGTCTTATCAAGACCACACGGTATTAGATTCTATAAGCTCACTTTGATGAAGCAAGGTGTGCATGTTGATTTTATTATACACATAGACTCTTCAAGGTCAAACAGCAAGTTAACAGGAGGAAATGTATCCTGAATGAGTGGCAATACTCTTCTTCTGGACCATGGCTTTTGGATCTTAAGATACTTTGCACTTCAAAGAAGTTATGTGGCATTTGAAGACCCTTTGAAACCAAAAGAAATTTCTGATCCCCAAATGAAGTACTCAAAAAAATTGAGCAATATACAGAAAATAAAAGGCATGAAATTTCAGGGCATCCTCCTGCATAACAATGAGAATTACAAAAGAGAAAACCAAACCAAAAGATTCTACCAACTGTACATATCTTGTTTATGACCCATTTTCTTGATGAATACAATGGAACATACAGGCTGATAAGATTCTTTTATTGTACAAAGAAAAGTTATCCTTATCTTATAACACATATCATAAGTCTTTCCTAAACACAGAGCTGCATTTTAGTTGTTACTCAACTGTATGGAGAAAGTACTGATGTTGGTGGAGGTGAGTCCCAATATTGTATCGCTGAGATATAAATGAAACATGCTTATTGCTGGTAGTCATTACTTGGTAAATCTCAAATAGGAACCGGGGTTTTAAATATTTCAGAAAAAACTTCTCACAAGGTCTCTACTGTCATTGTATGTCCTTCAATTTTACCAAACCAGTGATAATCCCTGAGCAAGATTCCAAAACTCACACAAAAGGATTTCTTTCAATATCACCTTAAATCTTCCTCTGTTCTTGATTTCTTCAACTAGTGATAGTTTATCTAAACTATCCCAATTGGTCCATTCTGCCATACAGCTACATTTAAAATCATCTTCCATATTGCAGATTATTTTTGACCAACCAACAGATGAAATTTTGGCCACCTTGTTAAGAGTGACTCAGCCTAGGCACTGTTGTAATTACCACCTTGGTAAGGAGTATGCAGAAAGAACAGAAACTCTAAGTGTGCACTTATTGATAGGCACCAAAATAAATAGTGAATACAGACAACTTGATAGGGCATCAAGGGAATCAAACTGAATGGTGAGAGATTACCCAGTGAATGGGTGACACAATAGCATCTGAAGACATTGTTAGCCCCAAAGTATTCTCCACAAACCATGGAACCTGAAAATCCTAATCATTAGATTGATTCTACTAAGATATTGCCTGCAAGACAAACTATTTTAGTTGAAAGTATCATTTTTGGAACAGAGAGGACATTATAGCATAGTTTACAGTAACTTTCAATGCCAGTGGTGCTGGCCATGGTACAAGTAAGTTCCAATAAAGTAGAAAGATCCTAGCAGCGGCAATCTCAAGTGTCCAGAGAGTCAGGCAGGTGTTGGGCATTTAAAAAAAAATGGCAAGTGCTAATGTCAGTTGACAATCAGCCTGTAAAACAATAAGGAGTAGTATGGACTGAAGTGAGCCATGATCCATCTAAAAGGAACAAACACCACTGAGTTCCAGAGAACTGTTGCCCAACCAGGATATGGTCTGTGTCTTCCAGATTTTCTAAAGAAGTTAAAATCTGAATTTTTATGGGAAATTTCTAATTTTCAAATGTTAGAAATTAGTTCGATTTTGGGGGGTAACATCCTGTGTACTGTTGACCTAATAAAAAGAAACTGAGGCCAAAGATATAGAGTTTACTTGGGAATAGGGCATTGCAGTGGGAATACTCATGCCATAGTAAACTATGTATATATTCAGGGAGGTGAAGGAAGACAAAGGGCTTTAAAGGAAAAAATGATGGGGGATTATAGAATTGTTTAATTATCTTTGGCTACAAGAATCAGTAACAAAGGAGATGCCAGTTCAAGGTTGGACAGGCAGTTGCAAGACAGATGTCCTTCCACAAGTATATTTTGTATAAGGTTGCAATGGCCTTTGTGCAAGGTTGTGGTTTTTGCAGAGTCCTTTGTGATAATTTTTATCAGGAATCTGTGCATGAGAACCCTCCCTTCATGGCCCTCCCTGTCCCTATTTGTCAGGGTTTTTTGTTGTTTGGTTTTTTTAAGATGAGCAACTCCATTTTGATTCCAACAGCTTTCACAGGGCCAACCTTTCCCTGTTATGGGAAAATACTTGAAGCCCGGACTTGGCCAACCTGTTGGCAATTTCTTATCTAGAGCATGGAGGAGAAGGTTCAGGCGGAATGGAATCTTAGACTGTCAATTAAGAGACCATATAAGGGCGTGAGATGGCACCTTTCCTAGGAGAAAGAATAATCAGGCAGAGTTTATATATGAAAACCTAAATGCAGTAAGTTATTTGTTATGGACAGCATATACCCTTTTTAGAAATTATACACAATTTGGATAAAGAAGGGCTTTATTAATATTTTTTTAAATTTTTAACTTATTTTTACCTTGTGCAAGAAAGGATTTAAGATAACATAAAATTTTCCATGAAATAAAATTTAAAATAAATTATGAAGAAAAGACCTCAAAGAAATCATGTTAGTAAAAATAGCATAAAGTATACCAAATGCATGCTGAATATAGTCAAAAGAATAAAAATCCCATTAGTCATTAATTTATAAAACTAATTACTATGTGCATGGGAAGGGGAAGAGGTGTCCATTATTTTGCAAAGTCTACTTGCTTTTTTCAAAATGCAATTTGGTCTTTGGTGTGGATGAATATATCTTGCTTAAAACTAATAAAGTAATAAATGCTGCATATAAAAATGAAGGAGCATTATTACATACTTTGACTGCCTAGATTCTATGTTTTCACAGTAAAAATATGTTATTTTTAAAGAATGTCTTTGCGAGCCAAAATAGAGGGCAGAACAGATCCCTTTCTACTTAGGATTTAAATACTCCCTTGGCTGAAAGGGAAAGATTTTTTAATAATAAGAAAAGGCACTATGAGTTACAGGAGCGTCAGTCTGATGAGGCCATACACAGGATATATTACCAGCAATATTCCAACCTAATGTGTCAGAACTGTACAGCTCTTTTAAAAATATATATTAATAAAACAGTAAGCACTTCCACCAAGATAAATTGATTGTTGTTTGTTATTATAAAGGAGAGAAAAAAACAGGGATGATGCAGTATCAGCAATAGTAGGCATTAGTATAATCTGGTCTAATTTCAACCTAAAATTCAGACCATTAAATACAATTTGGAAGGGCTCAGCTCTTAGAGTATCAGAGAATGTGCAACCCATATGTAATGAAGAAGCACTCCTGTAAATCGGTGGATGAGTATCATGCATTCTGATGAACCAGGCATAGAGGCTGAAATTATAAGTAGGCAAAAGCTCTCTCCCTTCTTACCCAGCACCCCCTAATAAAACTGGTAAGCTACATACAGCCCCAGGGGTGAGGTCTCACATTTAATTTGTTTGACAAATATTTACTGAGTATCTATTTGATAGGTGCTAGTCCTGGAAAATAAATTATTCGAATAAGTCCCTAGCTATGCCAACTCAGTGGTCTCTATTCTATGCGGATAGCTTCAAAAATAGCAATTTATCACTGCAGCATAATACAATTACAATAACTGCTCCAGCTGATTAACACCATTACTTAATTTTATTTCTGATAACAATAAACTTGTTACCCAAAATCATTAACAACAGCAACAAAATGCTACCAGACATCTGAACACCTTTTCCTTACTCATCTCCACTACTAAACCTACAATCTTCCCCAGTGAAAATCCACCTCAAACTAACAGCCTTGGAGAATTGCAAGATGTTCTCAATATGACAAATATGCTATCTCAAGGGTAGCAAACAACTCTGAGGACAAGAAGAGAGGAACTGGAAGCTAGCATTAACTCTGCTTTCATTTGTACACATACACTTATGGGTGTTTCCATTCTTCAGAACTACATCTCTAAAATTGAGAAAACACATATTGCCCTCATATCTCTAAAGCAAAGATTTTCAAACTGTGGGCTTCTGACCAATATCACCTGAGAACTTGTTAGAAATCCAAATTCTCAAGCCCGAGCCCAGATGTGCTACACGAGAAACTCTGAAGGTGGGGCCCAGAAATCTGTGTTTCTACATAAAGGGGATTTTGATGCATGCTAAAGGTTGAAAATCATGGCTCCAAAAATAACAAATGATACTATAAAATGTTCGAACTTTTGGCAATACGTTTTAAACAGTAAACTATAGAGTTATTAGTTATGATTTGAAAATTGACATAATACTTCAAATTAGAAAAGATATGAAGTGCTACTCAAGCTCTTGGCTGTTATTTATAGTACTTGATTATGATTAATGGGAGCTAGTTTACTTTCTCACCCCTTCTACCCCCTACCCAGTTCTCTCTCTCATTGTGTGTGTGTGTGTGTGTGTGTGTGTGTGTGTGTGTGTGTGTGTGTGTGTGTAGTCTATAAACCTAGGCTATATTTCTCACGTAGAGATTAACCATTTTCTAGTCATTTGCTATGGGTGCATAACCTATCATCAGCTAGCAAGAAAGTGGTTAATGATCACAAAGAATGAATATGTTTTGTGATGATGAATATACTAATTATCCTGATTTGGTCATCACATATTGTACACAGTTATTGATATTCAACTCTGTACCCCACAAATATGTATAATCAATTATGTTTCAAAAAAAGAACTGGTCATGGTGAACTGACTAGCTATGTCAAAAGGAAGATCTGTAGTCTCCAGAAAAAGCCAGTGTTCCAAGTTTTACAGTAAAGGCTACCAGAATAATGGAATGTTTTACATATTGTCACCTCTATATTAAGCTATCATAAATTCATCATTCCCAAATCAAGACAATTCATTTATAACCCATTCAAAGCTTACTTAGACTAATTATGAATCATGTTAAATTCAAAGTATTGTTTCCTTCACATAATTTCACAAAGTCAGATAAACTGATTTGCCAACAGGCTTTCAAAATACTGTTATTGTGATGCATATAGCATACAAACCAAAGATTATCACCAATAATGTTAGCATTAGTAGCTAAAGGGGCAGAAACAATCTTATATCTACAAAGTCCGAATAGGCCTCTCAGACAGGAGGCTTGGGCAAAATCATTTATCAAGTTAAGCCAGTGAATCTGTAATCAATGACCAGAGTTCTGCTGGAACTGCAGTACCTTTGTAAGAAACAAGTTGAGTTATGAGCTACAGAAGAAAATATTGATTGTTGCTTTCACCTGTTTGTTTCACCAAATAAAACAGAAATTACTGATTTTATTTTGTAAATATTTAATATAGTTTTTCTAAGAACAATATATAAGGAAACTATAATAACCACAATTGAAAGTCCTATGACATTAACGACACTCAGGAACTAAGCATTTTCCCAGTGACAATGAATAAAATTAAAGTACTGATTTCAGTTACCCTGAGTATGACTGTCATTTGTCTATAATATACTTATTATAATTAAGTGAGGGTGAGCCCTGGAAAAATACCTTATTCCCAGCATCTCAGGGTCTTTTTTTAAAAAATGAATCATTAGCAATTGATATTTGTTCCAAATATTTTTAGTATCCCTAAAGCCTAAAGTGTATCATAGAATAAATTTACAGCATTCCTCAAATTTACAACTACAAATGTTAAACACTTATTGCTTGACTATAAAACTTTTCTCCAGACTATGTCATTATCTCCCCTTATAAAAAATTTAGGGAAAGATTAACCAAATAGAACCAGACAGAAAAGAATCTAGAGTGGAGTTGTATCATAAACACATGTAACTTGCACAACTTCAATTACGTAAGTTGAGAAGAAAGCAGTAACACCAGATTCTGTCTGCCATTCTGCATGGCCTGGATAGAGTGTGAAATGGAAAACACTAATCCACTGTGCCCTCTCAAGCTCAGAGGTCCCATGCACGCCCAGTACATGAGCGAACAGCCTTATTGAGGGTGATTATGGTATTTAAAGATATGTCTTTTCATATATCATGACCCTTGAAAGAAAGCCAACTACTTCTGATGCTCAACTAGAGAAGACTGGCTGTTGAACTTACTGAGATATAGTACGTTGATCTCCACTACAACCTTTTTTTAGAATAATTTTAACTATATTTGGTTTTTCCCCTTCTGTTTATTTTGGAACCTAACCTCTGAATACAATGCATCTTTTCTACAGATCAATCTCATCAGGCAATGCCTTTTACAGCTAACATAAACAAAAGTGATTTTCAAAGTGAAGGATATTACAAAAAAGAGAAGAAATCCTAATTTTATCATCTATCTTTCATGACATGTTTCATGACAAGTTAAACTAGTAAAGAATCTCTGATATGGCTAAAGAATGACAGATGGACAAATAAAACAGAGGTCATTTGTAAGAATATAATAATTATAATCATTACTCAGGTTCACTTTCAAAGAAAATCTTCATGCCAGTAATTCGTTCAACATATCTTAGCCACTAGATAAAAATATGCTAACTAAACTCTACTTTCCACGCACAGTTGAGTGACTGATTGTGGGCCAAACCTCCCTGCAAGATCCATATACACTTGGGTGAATTTATCTTTTTGAAAAAAATGATTAGCAATGAAACACTCTGGGCCTTGTTGGATGTTTCAGCTAGACAGATGTTCTGGGAAGCCAGATAATGACAACCAAGTAAATTGGGAAGCCAATCATGCACTGCTTGGGGGTTTTCTGATTTTTTTTTTTTTTTTTTTTTTTTTTCCTCTATTAGGAAGCAGTGCCTCTCTAGCAGAATTTTCCACTGGATTCAATCAGTCCTCTTGATACAACTACAGCATATATTTTGTGCCTGACAATTCATGTCAGCAAACACTAAACATTCATTTCTATTTATTTCTTTTCTTTCTCATTAACAAACAGATAATTATTTTCTTCCTCTACTTTGATGTGTTTTGTATATTTGCATTTAGATTTTAACTCATAAATACACATTATGTATACTTACTTGTATATGTATACTTACTATACACTGCAAGTTTAATAATTAAAACAATAATAATTCAGTACATGAATACTACAAGGGGTTCCAAAGCTCGTGTTTGACTGAAGAGAGGCCAGACTTGTGCCCCACCAATCACCTTAACTTATATAAAATGAGCATCATTATCCCAGGATTTAAACTCCATGTCCTAAATCTTCATTTCCTTCTCTAGAACTGATCTCACTGATGATTAAGTCTTTATTTCCTTAATGATTGGGCCTTGCTAGATGGTTCGGCTAGACATGTGTTCTGGATTTTCTGATTTTGTACACTGACATTATTTTCTGATATTATACACTGATTCTCTGCAGTTCCAACAGAACAATCAGACGTCATATCACTCCACAACTTCTGAGTTGTAACATTGAGAACATAACAAAATAATGGTGTGGGGGGAGTATCAAGAGCCCTATCCAGATACAGCTGTACCAAGTTCAGTCAAGTTCCTTTTCAGTCTCTCCTCAGGACCTAATCTTACTCATGCTCATCGTTTTATATTATATCAAATAATAAAAATGTTCTCTGCCCTCTGAGTTGGAGTTATTATTCCAACTCAGTAGGGAAGAACTGGATATTGTAATCAGAAATTTTATAATTCTATATACATATGTACATATGTAAGT
Source organism: Galeopterus variegatus (assembly GCF_000696425.1). Lineage (NCBI taxonomy): Eukaryota > Metazoa > Chordata > Mammalia > Dermoptera > Cynocephalidae > Galeopterus > Galeopterus variegatus. The sequence goes on along the minus strand of NW_007727288.1, from coordinate 70,829 downwards.
ACATCAAAAAGAGCTTGGACTGAGTCATTCACTTTCATTACCCCACATCACTAATACCCATGTTTTTCCTCATATGTCCTCAACCTAGCAAATGCCATTAACTAGTTGTTCAAACTCAAAACTTGGGAGTCATTTTTGATTCCTCCTCTTCATCATCTCCTATGCCTAATTAATCCTCACATCATCTAAACTCACCATTTACTTTTATATGTCAACTTGATTGGGTCACAGGGTGCTCCAGGTATTTGGTAAAACATTACTCTGGGTGTTTCTGTGAGGGCGATTTTGGACGAGATTAACATTTAAATGAGAAGACTGAATAAAGCATATTGTCCTCTCTAATGTGGGTGTGCCTTATGCAATCAATAGAATAAACAAAAATGCTGACTCTTTCTCGAGTAAGAGAGAATTCCTCCTGCCTGACGGACTTCAAACTAAGGTATTGGCTTCTTATCTGCCACACACTTGAATTGAAACATCTGCTCTTTCTGCATCTCAATCCTGCCAGTATTTCAACTAGAACTACACCACTGGCTCTCCTGATCCATAGGCCTTCGAACTCAGACTGGGACTGACCCATCAGCGTTCCTGGTTCTCCAGCTTGCCACTTCACCCTGTAGATATTGGGACTTGCCAGACTCCATAACTGAGTGAGCCAATTCCTTAAAATAAATCTCCTTATATGTCTTTTTTTTAATGCCAGTATCATGCTGCTTTGGTTACTATAGTTTTGTAGTATTGTTTGAAGTCAGGTAGTGTAATGCCTCTGCTTTTATTTTTTTTTTTTGCTCAGGATTGCTTTGGCTATCCAGGGTGTTTTGTTGTCCAATATGAATTTCAGGATTGTTTTTTCCACTTCTGTGAACAATGTCATTGGTATTTTGATGCAGATTCCATTGAATCTGTAGATCACTTTGGGTAGTATGGACATTTTCACAATGTTAATTCTTCCAATCCATGAACATGGAGTGTCTTTCCATCTTTTGGTGTCCTCTTTAATTTCTTTCAGCACTGATTTGTTGTTCTCATTGTAGAGATGTTTCACCTCTTTGGTTAAATATATTCCTATCTATTTTATTTGTTTGGTAGCTATTATAAATGGACTTGTTTACTTGATTTGCTTTTCTGCTAATTCATTGTTAATGTATAAGAATGGTACTTATTTTTTTATTCATTTTTTATCTTGTAACTTTAATGAATTCACTTATGAGCTCTAAGAGTTTCTTGATAGTGGTTATGGGTTTTTCTATGTATAAGATCATGTCATCTGTAAACAGTGACAATTTGACTTCATTTTTTCAAATCTGGATGCACTTTATTTCCTTCTCTTGCCTGACTGCTTTGGCTAATACTCCCAATACTATATTGAATAGAAGAGGTGAGAATGGGCATCCTTGTCTTGATCCTGTTCTCAAAGGAAAAGATTTCAGGATGATGATGGTGGTGGGTTTATCATATATAGCTTATATTGTGTTGAGATACTTTCCTTCTATACCTAATTTGTTGAGGGTTCTTATCATAAAGGGAGGCTGATTTTTGTGAAATGCTTTTCCTGCATCTGTTGAGATATTCTTATGGTTTTTGTCTGTGCTTTTGTTGATTAGTGTATCACATGTATTGATTTGTGTATGTTGAACCATCCTTGCATCCCTGGGATCAATCTCACTTGATCATGGTGTGTAATCTTTTTGATGTGCTGTTGTATTCTGTTTGTTAATATCTTGAGGATTTTTGCATCTATGTTTATCAAGAATATTGGCCTGTAGTTTTATTTTTTTTTGTGGTATCTTTGTCTAAGTTTGGTATCAAGGTGATCCTAGCCTCACTGAATGACTCTGGAAGAATGGCCTCTGTTTCAATTTTTTGAATAGTTTGAAAAGGACTGGTATTAATTCTTCTTTAACAGTTTGGTAGAATTCAGCAGTGTTGCCATCCAGTCCTGGCCTTTTCTTTGTTGGGAGACTGCTGATTACTATGTCAATCCCATTGCCTGTTATTAGTCTGTTCAGGTTTTGAGAATCCAGAAATCAACCCAGGTACTTACAGCTAACTGATCTTTGACAAAGGCACCAAGAACATACACTGGGGAAAGGACAGCCTCTTCATTAAATGGTGCTTGGAAAACTGGATATCCATGTGTAGAAGAATGAAACTAGACCCATACTTCTCACCACATATCCAAATCAACTCAAAATGGGTTAAAGACTTAAGTGTAAGACCTGAAACTATAAAATTCCTAGAAGAAAACATAGGGGAAACATTTCAGGAAGTAGTACTGGGCAAAGACTTTATGAATAAGACCCCAAAAGCACAAGCAACATAAAAACAAATAAACAAACAGGATTAAATCAAACTAAAAAGCTTCTGCACAGCAAAGGAAACAATTAACAGAGTGCATAGACAACCTACAGAATTGTAAAAAACATCTGAAAACTATACATCTGACAAGGAACTCAAGCAACTTCACAGTAAAAAACAAATAATCCATTTAATAAATGAACAAAGGAGCCAAATAGACATTTTTTTAAAGGAAGACTTACAAATGGCCAATGGGTACATGAAAAAAAATGCTCACTAATTGTTAGGAAAATGCAAATTAAAACTACTTTGCAATATCATCTCACCCCAGCTAGACTGGCTATTATCAAAAAGACAGAATAACAAATGCTGGCAAAAATGTGGAGAAAGGGGAACTCTTCTACTCTGTTGATGGGACTGTAAATCAGTATAGCCATGATGGTAAACAGTATGGAAGTTCCTCAAACAACTACGAATAGAAACACCATACAATCCAGCAATCCTACTTCTGGGTATATACCCAGAAGAATGGAAATCACCATGTTGAAGGGATACCCACACTTCCATGTTCATTGCAGCCCTATTTACAACAGCCAAGATATGGAACAAACCTAAATATCCATTGACAGATGACTGGATAAGGAAAATGTGGTGTGTGTGTGTATACAGTGGCATACTACTCAGCCATAAAATGGACGAAATTCTGCCACTCAGCATCATGGATGAGCTTGGAGAAAATTATGTTAAGTGAAATAATACAGGCACAGAAAGAGAAATATTGCATGTCCTCACTCATAAGTGGAAGCAAAGGAGGCAAGGAAGGAAAGAAGGAGAGAAAAGGAGACCATAATAATACATTGAGCTTTCAGAAGGACAGAACTTACCTCTGGTTACTAGAGGTGGGAAAGGGGGAGGGGCAGGGGGCTAGTGACAAATTGGGTAAGGAACACAAAGAATAATTATGATTTGTAATGATGAACATGGTAATATTTATTCATCACATATGGCACACAAATACAAACACAAACACATAGTCAACTCTGTACCCCATAAATATGTATAATCATGTTTCAATTTAAAAATAAATATATAAATCTCCTTATATATAAACAAACACACACATACATATTCTATCAGTTCTATTTCTCTGGAGAACCCTGACTAATGCAAACCTCCTAAATATTTCTATACTCAGTCAGCTTTTCAATCACTTTGCAACAGTCAGTCCAAATGAACATTATCTCTCACATTGACTACTGAAAGAGGTGTTGTTTTTCAGCACCAACCTTGACCTCATTCCAATCCTACATGTTGGCTACAAGTAGATACCTAAATAGAATTGACCCTACCTGATATAAAGTCACAACATGCAAGATCAACCCAGCCGTTATTCACCCAAATTATAATGATGTTAGTAAGGTCTATTTCTGTCCATGATACATATGATCATGCTTCTAGGTTTACACTGATGTCTCGCCAAATGCATTATCCTTAAAAAACTGGTAGAAAAGCAAGCAGATTTAGTACTCTTCTTTCAAAATGTAAGCACACTCATTAGTGCTTAATATTTATGTAAGATGAGAAAAAGAAACGATTTAGGAAGGATGTATGTTTTTCTAAAATCAAACCCTTCATAGAAAGCCCCATTCTATTCCTACCTTTAAAAGTAATTCACTTCATTACTACATCTCCAAATTGGGAAACAATAATTCCAAATGAACTGATCCTTTTTTTCAGAATTACCATAAAATATTACTCCAGGTTAACAATCCTACTAGCCCATCTTCGATTTTCTCCAGCACAGGCACTCGCTGGCTGCCCTATGCAAAGCTACATTTTACAGTAGGCTTGGGCAAGAATATTTGCCTTTTTCCTTTAACAACTTTACCCCCTTGACAACATTTTAAAATAATCAAAGGTTTAACTTTTTCAATATCTTCTTCAATACTACTTTGGCAAATGTTTGGGTATTAAGTCATGTAAAAATCAATACTCTCCATGTAATGCTTGCCCCAGAAGGTGTTTGCCATAAAAACAAATAGATGTCCTGAGCATAAAGTGTTTTTTTTCATAGATAAATACCTATTTGGTGGGGGGGGGAACCCTTAGTGCCTCAGGCATTTAAGATTCTTTTAAAAAGTAAAGAGAAAAAGGAATACAATTACTCATTTCTTGAAATGACTATTTCTAGCAAAAGATTTTTTTCTTTTTCCTTCTAAGCATAGAAAATTTTTAAAATTAATAAGTTGGAACTGAGTTGATTATGAAAAAAAGTGTAAGTTAAAAATGTACATTAATTTTAAAATACATCTGACCATATCAATTATAAAAGACTGCAAACATAAAGAAAAATAAAGAACTGTGAAAATTAGACTGCTCACTCATTTGAAACCCTTTGATAAAAAGTACTCTATCTTCTTTGGACTGTCACCCCTGTGAGGGAAGGGACTGCAATATTTTATATTAATCTCTACACAGCACTTGCCTGTGACAGTACCTCATAATAAAAATTTTTCAGATTTTTTCAATGGAACTATTTTCATTAAATAGGGACCTAACAAGATGTGTCTGCCATCACAATTGCCCTGGAACATTAACCATTTCTTTTCAAATGTCACTACGTTGCTCGTTAAATTTACTTCTTTCCCTCATTTAAGCTAAAAAGTATCCCAAATCCAGAAATGACTTTATTTTATTTTATTTTACTTCCTTTTTTTGTCTTTTTTTGTGTCCAGCAACGGATCGCAACCCTCAGTGTCGCGCCCGTACCGGACCGGGACCGGCTACGGGATCGCAACCCTCGGTGTTGCTCCCGCACCTCGCACCTCGCTCAGCCAGTGAGCGGCCGGTCTGTATGTGGGATCCGAATCCTGGGCGGGAGCGCCGCCACGCTTCCCAAGCGGCGCACTGTAGCAGTGCGCCACCGGGCCGGCCCCAGAAATGACTTTATAACTTAGCTGTTAATTGTCTTCAGTCACCTACTTTTAAATGATCAGCAACTCTGACATTGTAGCTTACTAACCACAAAAAATAATTGTGAATTTAATCAAACACAACCTTCAACTAAACATAAGATTCAGAGTTAATAAGGATTTCCCCACACATTTATATAAGAAGCTTTGCAGTGTATACAATAATGAGACATGAATCATTAGTGACTACAGAGATGAGAAGAACTGCCAAAACTAGGATTTTACAATAAAAAGAGTATTTGGAATTTACTGTATATTAAATTTCCCCACTTTTAGAAGTTCCTTTACTTCCTTACCACCCCCATGGAAATACAATAGAAAGGAAAGTGATAAATGGAATCTTTCAATATTATAAGGGCAGAAAACCTCTGGTTGAGATCCAGTCCCATTCACACATTTTGTAAGCATTTACCAATCACCATCTATAGCCAATAACTGTGCTAATGTAATATATGCCCACCAGAATTATGCCAGTTAAGGAACCATCTGTAACGGATGATTGCTCATTCTAAAGAATGAATATTGGGCCGAGCCCGTGGCGCACTCAGGAGAGTGCGGCACTGGGAGTGCAGCAGCGCTCCCGCCGTGGGTTTGGATCCTATATAGGGATGGCCGGTGCGCTCACTGGCTGAGCGCGGTGCGGCAGGTCTTAAAAAGGACAAAAAAAAAAAAAGAATGAATATTGACCATGAGAGTCAGCCAGGACCCTATAAAAGCATTGTCAGAAATTGTTTTGATATATGAAAACAGAAAGAGAATTTCTTGGGAAGAACTGCCCCTTCTCTCATGCTTTGAAATTTGAACTATAGAGGGTGGTAGGCATTTGATTTTACACACACACAACTATTCAAACAGCTTGATGAGGCTCTGATGCCAATGAACTGATAAGAAGCCTTCATCCCTTGGCTAGTGGTATAGCAGTGCCTTTCAAACATGACTGTGCATTAGAACCACCAGCAATGTTTCCTAAAATTCCAGTTCAAGAACCCAAATCCCAGAGATTATTATACAGTAGGTCATTGTGGGCCCCAGAAATCTGCATTTTAACAAGCAAGCCACAAGACTCTGATACCTGTGGTCTTCAGGGTTTCGGGTGTTCGGATCTCCATTCAGATCTGTATCGCTCACACTGCCTAGTTATACTCATTCTTCTTGAATTTAAATACAACTCTTATACAAGCTTTTTATTCTTCCAAAATGTTTTGTAAAATATCAGCTTCACTTTTTAACATGGTTTTGACTTTGGTCTACTTGGTGGCCTTACAGCATTTCCTCTCATCCAGACGTCCCTTGTCTCATAGCAGTAAAGCAGCCATTCCACACTTCATTGTCTCTGGTGCTCTCTAAGGGTGTGGGAATGGAAGGAATTTGTTTTGGGGCAGGAAAAAATGCCTCTGGTGTAGAATCCCATGAATGGCAGTCACATGACCCTGCCTGAATAACACACTTGAATATATTCTTTGGGTTTTACAATTAGCCACTTCATACCACCCTCACATGAGCCACATTTGATACCAGGGATACAAAGAAAAAGATACACAGTACCAGCTTTCAGGAAATATATTCTTTGGGTTTTACAATTAGCCACTTCATACCACCCTCACATGAGCCACATTTGACACCAGGGATGCAAAGAAAAAGATACACAGTACCAGCTTTCAGGTAGCCTGTACTCCGGTAATGGAAACAATCAAGGCGGTCTAAATTTTACAACCTTTACAGAGCTATGTCGTTACAGAACTACGAACTGTGTACTTTCAGAATGGGAGAAAGTGTTCATTTTGTTCAGTCTGGAGGACCTACCAGGAAGGCTTCTGGAGGTACAGGGTAGGAACTGAGTCCTGAAGGATTAATAAGAATTTGATGCACATGCAGAAGACTGTCTTTGAAATCCACTCCCTTTCCAACATCATCGTCATTGTTCAAGTACCCACCACTTCTCCTCCAAAGGCTACAAGAGCCTCCTTAGGGGCATTCCTGCCTCAGTGTTGCTTCTCTACAATATTAAATAATAATTAATTACTATTTTTCCTGTATCAGTATTATTATTTTCTGTTTTATGGTATAACAATTTATGTGTTTGCTTTCAAAGCTAAAACTCCTAAAGAGCAGGGACTGTGTATCTGCCACTTTTATTTATTTTCGCTTCCAGGAAATAAACAATGATTACACTATATGTTTAATTAAATTTCTTTGTAACTTGAATTTTTATAAAGTTAGTTTCTCCCTGGAAAGGAAATCAACAGAAAAAGAAGCAAGTAAATAACAGTGCACATAGAGAAAAGAAAGAAAAGATAACAACATTCTAATTACCAACACTACTAGGAAGAGTTTGAAATAAATAAATATATATGTATATGTGTGTGTGTATATATATATATCAGAAGAGTTTGCATTTTCTGTCTCCCACCAGCTTTGGGGCCATATTTTTTATATTAAACAAAGCAAAGAAAAAATACTTGAGATGTTCTTACAAAAGCTTCTTCTAACCAAACTGAAGGTCCTCAAAAAAGAAACTTGAGTCTGTAAACCCAGCACAGAAAATCTTGCTAGGGTAAGAACACAGAAATCTTCCTTACAGGGGGAAAAAAGAGTAAAAGCCAAATTGCCTTAAGAATTTGGGAGTAAATACAAAAATTACTGGGGTGACATCTGTCACTCCCTGCAAGAAAAGAAAAGGTAATGAGTTTTAATTCATCTTTGGGTGAGGTAGTAAGAGATATGTAACAAGGACCAGGCAAGAACTGACTCCAAGCAAAACTCCAAGATTGTAGTAGAAGCCCTTGCCACCATGTCTTACTTGCCCCACTGGATAGCTATGGCTGAAGATCAAGGGTTTGATGAGAAGAGACACCAGGACAAACCTTAAAAGTTCAGAAGAACAGAACACCCAGGCCAACAGCCTACAGCCTGTTGCACAGTGTTACAACAAAGGACCAAAAAAGTTTGTTTCTATCAGAAACAAACTTTGACAGGATTTAACAGAAATATCATTTCACACTGATAAGTCATATTCTTTGGTAGATCATAATTTGCAGCAAACTAAATAAGTGACTCTTAGATCTTTGTCCTCTGAAACAGAACTGAAACTTTGCTTCCCGCACATCTAACTCACGTAAATTGTTATATTAAATATTCCTTAATAAGCTTTAACACTTGTTTCTTTTTTCCTCTTTACAGGGAACCCAGCACTGTTCCTGACACAACACACATACAATGCTCGTCAAATGACAGCTATTTAGAGTACAATTGCCTTGTCTCTCAGCACTCCTCCTCTAATAACTATTCCTTCCAACCCGAGGGTTTAAATGACAGCTGTCATCTTGTCAGACGGTTTGCCCATGGATGAGCACCTAACCCAAACTGTACCATTCAGATAGGTCAAATACAGAAAGAAAAAAAAAAAGTAGTTGCCTTATTGCTTATTCCGTTTTATGTATGTTGGTTTATTCACTAGTACTCATGTATTTCCCACTGTGGAATATCCTAAGATTTTATAGAAATTAAATTTCCTAAGTTATTCACCTGTAGAAATAGGGAGAATGGACAGGGCACTTTCAAATGTTTTTTTCTTAGGGGTCACAGATGAGCACTGATCTCAGGAAGCTTTATACTCACAGATTTTCAGATACACCAAAAATAAAGCTAGAGTATGAAAATAAAGGATATGTATTTATGTAGTTTTAAAATTTGATATTATGGCTCTTCACAATATTTCAAATACTGTTCAAAAATTAATAAACCGAAAAGCCAAATATAAATTCATATTTTCATGAATATTGAAAGATAATGTTATAAGCACCGTGTTTGTAAAACAGAATATCGTTATGGTACAGAATTTAAAAGATAAGAAATAATTTAATGCTTAAGGTTCTGTCCCAATAGAAAGCTTCTATTAGCTCAAAGAGAAATCTCTGAGAAAAGTATTCATTTTTCCTAATGAACATTATGGGATTTCTAAGCCTACATTAGATACTCAAGATTTTGATCTGTTTACAGAGTGTTTTCTTAAATTCTTTGAGCAATTTTTTAGAAGCCCCAAAGTGAGAATATATTAGAAGAATCTCTTACTAAAGAGATGCAGTAGAATGTTTTATTTCTTACCTTTGAAAACACGCCTTACTTCTGGCCTATTAGACAACACATAGCTACATCTGTCCATTAAAATGCTATTTTAAATACTATTGTAAAGAGCCATAAAAAGAAAATGTCCTAAAATTGGTAAGCTCATCACTTCCCTGTAAGATGGTTTTGATTGTAGAACATCAATTATATAAAATTCTCATTTTGCATGCTATGGTTAATAATATATTTAAAGATTTAAAACCATCTGAAAATGTAAACAAACTTCCAGTATTCATGGTTATTTTGTTTTAGGATATCAGAATGGCCTGCATTAGTAGTACAGCTCCAAAACGCAAAAAATTGTTCAATAAATGTTAATAATTACTGGTCTATAAATCATTGGCATATATCCTAAATATGTGTGTGTGTGTGTATACATATATAAAATGACTAAAATTAAAAATAAATATTTTAAAAAAGAAAAAGAGAGGCTTCTGGTCAAAATGGCAGAATAGAAAGTCCCCAGCATCACTCTCTCCCACAAATTAACCAATTTACAACTATAAAAAAGCATCAACAGCCAAGCAGGGGCTGCTAGAGTTCAGGGGAAGAGGAGGAGAGACCTACGGAGTGTATGAAGGTGGGAGAAACCACAATGAGAGAAAGAAAAAACTGCTCTGACCATTTTCTGCCACGGCCACTTTAAGGCTGGAGCTGCTTAGCGCACAGAGCAGGAGCTGGCAAAAGCCGCAGCTGTGCCCTTCAGATGAAGTTGCTTGGATGGGACAGGGGAGAAGAGGGCCTTGGTGGCCCCAGGCCAGCAAGACCACTAGTAGGGTTCCCATGGACCCACATAGAAGTGAGGAACCACAACAACTGAAAAAAAGGAGCCACTCCGAGGCCAGGGAGTCATTGCAAGGGCCTGGGGCATAGCCCATCCCACAGGAAGTGTTTAGAGCATCAGCGGTGGGGGAGATGGGTCCACCGGGGGAACACTAGCGCACAGCAAGAACAGCTGACTGGCACCCCAATTAGCAAAGGACCATTCAGAGGAGACTGGTCAGGAATATAGAATTGCACGGGGTGCAGTTTAATGAAAAGACTCAGACCCAGATCAGAGTTTCTATACAACCCAGGTGCACCGGGTCTCTGGAGAGCTGGAAGTACCTATAAAATCAACCATTAAAACCTGAGATGCACAAAAAGCTTTCCCTAGGGAATCAGCAGCAAAGCAGCAATTTAGCTCAATCACAGAGCTCAAGTACTAGTCCCCACAGGAAGTTCCCCCATTTTAGAAGTAAGCAAAGAACAACAAATTAGTTCCGGCCCAGGCTCACTGCCAGCGCCTGGGGGACCACCCGGGGTCCTGAGGTATAGAGCTGGGAACCAAACGCTTCCCCCACAACCAGGCACACCACCAGCACCAAGAAGCATGCTGAAAACATCACCTCCATGTGGGTGGCCCACCACAGCCACCACAATAACCACAGCTGCTGCGAAAGTGGCTAGATGCCACAACCACCATGCAGATTGCCTGCCAGCCACCAGAGTGCATTGACACAAGGAGAGTCACCAGCAGAGACCAAAGAAAAGAAGAGGATGTCTCTCTCTACAAAGCCCATTCCAGAGGGACAGAAGAAGCATCTGCTCTACAATAATATTGGGGGACCTGAACACACCTCTCAGCATTGGACAGATCATCTAGGCAACAAATCAACGGAGTAACCATTACTCTTTCAGAAGGAGAGAAGAAATCTAGGGTAATTAGAAAGGGGAGGGGGGAAAAGAAGGGGGATAGGGAGTTATTGGACAAGGGGCATAAACAATAAGTATGATTTGTAACAAAATATATGCAAGTAATATTGATTTGATCAGCATATGTCAACGTTGAACACCAAAAATATGTATAATCAATTATGATTCAATCAAAATTTTTTAAAAAGAAAAGAAAAAAAAAAGAGAGAAAGAGTCCTGAACCCAAATCTATTAATTATACAATGGGAGATGCCCTATCATAGGAAGAAAAACACATACTATTTAAAAGAAGGCTGAGCTACAAATTATGAAAAGCATTTATTTTTGACCTTTGATATGGCCCAATAACAAAGACTGTGATGTTAGTAAAAGTAAAACAAATCCCTTATTGGTTCTATAAATACTAACATCCTAAGGGAAGGGAAGGTCCTATCTGGTTTCATATGCCATGAAAGGGGAACACCAGATCTTTTATTTATTCCATTTGGGGGCATGGGGGACTTCAAAAGGCTGCTGCAGTAACTTGCACAAACAGCGCCTTCTATTTCCAAGGAAGCACTGCTGTGTTACATTTCATCTTAGGCCTACTTAATGTGTGAGGTGTTCATCATATGCCAAGAGAGACACAAAGAGAATGAGGAATGGACACAGAAACGAAATTAAAATGATCTCATTCCTGAGAATCAAGAGCTAAGAAAACAGAAAAGAGAGTCCCTGCTTTCACAGAGTTCAAAATGTAATATTACCTTAGTGCAGAGGCATGTTCCCTGCCATCCAAAAGAGAATATTTGGTGATCAAAGCCAGACAAAAGGAATCTAAACTATTTGTTTTTGTAGTCAGTTCTGCCATTTAACCAATCTACTCAGCCAACTATGCATATTACTGTAAAAAAAAAAAAA
>NW_007727288.1:57290-58306 GCF_000696425.1 Galeopterus variegatus | reverse complement strand
TTTTTTACAAGCAAGTGCTATATAACAGCAAAATATCTATTACTATTATGTCATCTTCCCAGCCAAAGAAAGTTTTGGCCTCCCAGTATTGCTGGCAGCAAAATAAACTTGAGGTCATTCTTCTAAGCCCGACTCGCAGCCCAGCTGTGCCATTATCCCCGGGAAGTGTGGTCATGTACGGTAATACCCACATTATGTGTCTATGACCAAGACAAAATTACCCCCTTGGAATAGAGTTCAGCCTCTAAGAATATAGAACTGAGAAGACATGCTGGGTTCAGCAGACCAGTCATGGTGAGGGACATTTTTGTCTGATAATAGCCCCAAATTACTGATATCAACTTGGCGTCTGAGACTCGGGGCAAAAGCAGCTATTTTCTTTCTATGTGAACACTCACCAAAAATATGAATGCAGCTGCCTTAGTCTTGATTTTCTTCTCTATTTTTACGGGATATTTAAGGTCATGACTGTAAATATAGATAAAGTTTATATAAAACACCCAATTAACTGGAAAGCAATTTATATATTCTAAAATACATCTAGGCTTTTTCTTATTTATAGATTTTAGAGGCATATAAAACCTAGGCCTCAAGCCAATTGGTAGTTCAATAAACAACTGCATAGTTGTGTCTTTTCAGGTATAAAGTACACCAAAATGATCAGAGGCTGATAATTCAGTGCATTATTTACAGCAATAGCTTGGTACAGTTTGTCCATGTGCTTGATTTATGAAAACAAACTCATATTCTGTAAAGGGAAGATTAATCTTCCTATATAAAATTTTCTTTATGAAAATAAAAATAAATGTTTTCTATACCGGAAGGAAAGCAACATTTACTAGGGCTTAGTAAATACATATATCGGGGGTCAGGGGTGAGACAGAGAGAGAGAGAGATTGTGGGAGAAAAAAAACTATATCCATAATCCCTTCACTCAGATAACTGTTGGTTGACTTTTTTAGAAAGTCGAACATGGTCAAGGTTAGTAAAAGTGAGAGGTATTTCATCCATGGTTA
>NW_007727288.1:51051-56340 GCF_000696425.1 Galeopterus variegatus | reverse complement strand
GGAAGGAAAGCAACATTTACTAGGGCTTAGTAAATACATATATCGGGGGTCAGGGGTGAGACAGAGAGAGAGAGAGATTGTGGGAGAAAAAAAACTATATCCATAATCCCTTCACTCAGATAACTGTTGGTTGACTTTTTTAGAAAGTCGAACATGGTCAAGGTTAGTAAAAGTGAGAGGTATTTCATCCATGGTTATTTTTTCTGAAAAACTATCCATTTTAATAGTTTCCTTGGTCTCCTTCCAGAAAAAAAAAAGTATGCATTTATTAGCATATACTTAACGTAGAGTGTGTGTATGAGTATGTGTACACATCCATTTTTGTTTTTTCCTATTATAAACAGTGAATTTGCTGGGTTAAAAAGTACATGCATTTCATTTTTCTAGATATTCCAAACATACCTGGCAAAGCAAAAATATATCTTTTACAAAACTAATCTTTATATAAATCAAGGAAAAACAAAACGTTTGCTGAACCAAGGAAAAAATAATTTAATATGCATCTCATGATGCTGTAAAATAGATGAAAGAAGAGAGATATTTAGTAAGGAAATATACTTCCCAACTTCCAGCCCCTAGATCCCTTTAACTTAAAGAAACTGTGCAATTGCATCTCAACTATACATCTCACCCAACTCAGAGATGAATCTTACCCCTAGCTGGGGAAAGTGTGGGGAGTCAAGTGCTGCATTTCTTACTTTTCGTCTTGGTTCCATTCTGACCTTTTACATTTTAGTTCTGATAAAGGGACTTTTGTTTCCTTCCAGAAACTGCATCTTTGATCCCAGCTCCTGTAACACTGAAATTCTTTTTCCTTAAGAATTTCCAATAACTGCAGTCCTAAAAGTGAATCTCAGTCCCCATAGATGACTCTCTGCCATTTGTTCTCCGTGAAACTCCCTGCAAACATACCAAGACATCCTCCATCTGTTTTCTACCTTTAGACCCTCTTGACAATAACTGTCAGGACCTACTCCCTCAGCCAGTTGCTTCAGTCTCCTCAGGCACTGACCATTCTTCTTATGGTTGGCTTCCAAAATCTTGTGAACAATAAAATGTGCTTTGGCATGATAGAAAAGAAATTTTGAGATTACTACTGTAATATATTATAAAAATTCATGTTCATCTCTTGGCAATTCAGTTCCTATCTGTAACTTGGATACTTCAAAGATACACTCATTCCTTTAGTTCACTAGAGTATCATTTAGTTAATTACCATGGTGGCAGAATAAACTGTAGCTCATGGCAGCAAATAACAAAAGCACCCCTAAAATCGTGAAACTGCTCTTTGAGAAAATTACCAACAGGAAAACCTGGCTGATCAATTTATAAAACAAAGTTGTTTCACATGCCTATATTGATGCCTGATTGTAAAATGAAAGTTTGCATTTCTGAATGAAAATACAAGTATCCAAATGGGATTTATTCACTACAGTCAGCGATTCTCAGTACTTCATCTATTATTAATGCCTTTGTTAGACCACTTTCTCCCAAATCCCTCCCAAAGCCAGGGATTATACATTGTTCTTCTGTTCTTTTCCATCCCTTGAATCAAACCTTTTAAATGTACCAGCCAGGGATTATACATTGTTCTTCTGTTCTTTTCCATCCCTTGAATCAAACCTTTTAAATGGGAGGACAATACTACTCAATGTTGAGAGTGGCAGCAAACTTGGATTTGCCTTAAGTTGTTAAGCGTCCTGGGGATATGTGCCAATAGCCCAATATTCTTGGCTCTTCTACACATATCTAGATATTTCTAAAGCCACTACACCAGTTAGTGTTCAGGCCCCCAGAGGAGAAAGAAAAAGAACATTTCACCCTGATCTACTTGTTTTTCCTCTGTCTCCTTTCTTCCCACAATTCTTCAGGTGGGAAGGATTGGGCTTTTCTTATACTTTCCCTTCCGAAGTACTTGAGGCAAAAAGGTCAGGTCTAGAACTTTCCCTTTCTACCATAGCATACCCGCCTTTGCCTCAATTCCTGCATCAGTTACCCCAAAGAGTTGTTTGGAGGTGGGGGGGGGGATCAGGGAGGATAGTAAATTTAGGAAACTAAACTGGGATTATTTTTTCATATTATACCTATTATAAATATTTATTTGAAATATTTTTTTCATTGTTATCCTAAACCGATACTAAGAAAAAAGTCACAACATGAGAAAAATGATGGTTGTTTAGACAGCAAATACCTCTAATATTTATTTGTAGTTCTTAGTTATCACCATATTGAGGATTTATTCTACCTTGAAGGTTGGGAAAAATGCCACTTCAGAGGACATTTTCTGGGGAAGAAAATGTCTTCCTTGGCCCAATATATCTCAATTTTTGTCAGGTTTACCAAATATGAATTACTGGCTAATGTACTGAATCATCTTCTGTGGATGCATTAACTGCAACCACTCCTCCATTCCCGACACACATACATGCTAATCAGATGCTTCCTTCCCTGAAAGTTGCATTGAAATAATGTTGANACTACAGTCAGCGATTCTCAGTACTTCATCTATTATTAATGCCTTTGTTAGACCACTTTCTCCCAAATCTACCAGCCAGGGATTATACATTGTTCTTCTGTTCTTTTCCATCCCTTGAATCAAACCTTTTAAATGGGAGGACAATACTACTCAATGTTGAGAGTGGCAGCAAACTTGGATTTGCCTTAAGTTGTTAAGCGTCCTGGGGATATGTGCCAATAGCCCAATATTCTTGGCTCTTCTACACATATCTAGATATTTCTAAAGCCACTACACCAGTTAGTGTTCAGGCCCCCAGAGGAGAAAGAAAAAGAACATTTCACCCTGATCTACTTGTTTTTCCTCTGTCTCCTTTCTTCCCACAATTCTTCAGGTGGGAAGGATTGGGCTTTTCTTATACTTTCCCTTCCGAAGTACTTAAGGCAAAAAGGTCAGGTCTAGAACTTTCCCTTTCTACCATAGCATACCCGCCTTTGCCTCAATTCCTGCATCAGTTACCCCAAAGAGTTGTTTGGAGGTGGGGGGGGGGATCAGGGAGGATAGTAAATTTAGGAAACTAAACTGGGATTATTTTTTCATATTATACCTATTATAAATATTTATTTGAAATATTTTTTTCATTGTTATCCTAAACCGATACTAAGAAAAAAGTCACAACATGAGAAAAATGATGGTTGTTTAGACAGCAAATACCTCTAATATTTATTTGTAGTTCTTAGTTATCACCATATTGAGGATTTATTCTACCTTGAAGGTTGGGAAAAATGCCACTTCAGAGGACATTTTCTGGGGAAGAAAATGTCTTCCTTGGCCCAATATATCTCAATTTTTGTCAGGTTTACCGAATATGAATTACTGGCTAATGTACTGAATCATCTTCTGTGGATGCATTAACTGCAACCACTCCTCCATTCCTGACACACATACATGCTAATCAGATGCTTCCTTCCCTGAAAGTTGCATTGAAATAATGTTGAAATGACTTGGCTCAAAAGCATTAGATGAAGAACAGGGCTTAGGAAAAGCAAACCTTTAACTATTCTCCTCTGAATAAGTGCAAAACTCTCTGTGAATTCCAGAGTTTTAAAGAATATATCCATAGTTTGATAACTTACAAGCTCACAGAAATGTCTAAGTGCTAAATTTCCACTCTAATGGAGAGTATTTTAAGTGTTTTATCTTTGCAAAGAGATTTTAAAAGAAGCACACTCACATTCTCTTTGCTTCAAGAATCTACATGAGAATTGATACAAAAATGTATATACAACACTGCTCATTCATATCATAGCCATGCATATTATAGCATTCACATATATTCATCTCAGAGAATAAATGGAATTGTTCAAAAGGGCTAGCTGTTAACCATTCAGGACTTCCAAATTATGAGGTAAATAACGTTCACTCTGTAGAATGGTAAGCACAGACTTGTTGGGATTTAAAAAAGAGATGTTCTAATAGGCTAGACTTTCCTGGGCTTTTGTCAGCTCAGGCAATCTGGGCCATTTCCCCAAATTTTAAAGAAAATACATCCAGAAATTTCTGGAAACATCATCATGTACGAAAAAATATATACATATACACACACATACACCTGTGTGTGTATGCGTGTGTAAATATGTATATGTATATATGTATGTATGTATGCATATATGTCTCTTACTGCATTTAAATCTTCCTCCTTGCCAAATAAAGAAAAATCACAAATTGTTGCTGTTTAAGTTGCAATTTGCAGTTCTATAAACTAACACAACTCAACTAGAGTTGAATGAATGCAGCCCTGAAGCAATACATCCTGGACTTTGAGATTCTAGGTTCTGGAGCAGAGCACTGGGTGATTTTGTACAAGTTACTGAATCTTTCTGTGCCTCAGTTTTCTCATCAGAAAAACTGGGATAATAATAACACCTATCTCACTGAATGGATATGAGAGCTAAATAATATATGAAGTCCTCAAAACAGTAACCGGCACTGAGTAAGTACTCTGTTTGTCAACTAAATAAAATAATATTGCACAAAAGCACAAAATGTATCCTTTGCTTCCAAGGTCAAAATACAATAATAGCTCTTCAAACAGCTCACTAGATCTAACAGCAGGAGATGAACAGTTTCATGAATAAATTGCGATAAATGAAAAAAGCAAGATATTTTTGTCCTCATTGTGTCCTGGTCTTCAATATATGTAGACTTCTAAATCAAAACAGTACATTTTACTCTACAATTATATTTTTCTTCTTTTGTTGCTCTTCTTTTCCCTTAATTAGGCTGTTTTTCTCTGGTCCTCAGGAAATTTCAAGTTTGATTCAATCAATGCTGAACTCAGAAACACAAAAAATGTGAAAACAAAAATGTGATAAAACATTACTAACTCTTCTTTGTAGTTTGTTAATATTGAAGTTTTGTGGGTTGACCATTTAGATATTAACTGCATTTCTCATATAAAAGAATTATTATTGTTTCTTTAATACCTCAGAATAAAAGGAGGAACTAGTAGGATGGGTGGGCCAGATGGTTGACAACCCCAGGAAGTTACCAAGACAGTATCTGAAAATAGCCCTCCTTATGATGGGTAGAGCACTGGGAAAGATTTAACTACTACTGAAATATCTGTCACATTGATTATCACTTGCCTTAAATTCCACAATTAGAGATACATTTATTTGAATCAGAAAGTACTTTATTCTTTAAGTAAATTTTGTCCCCAATTTTTACTCAAGGTGCTATGCAAAGTAAGCGTATCATTAAAACAAACATTCCACCGTGAAGACTTTCCAAAGCCCCTAAGCAGAATCTGTCATTTCATCATCTACTTTTCC
>NW_007727288.1:48110-49739 GCF_000696425.1 Galeopterus variegatus | reverse complement strand
TGATTGAGTGTCTGCTTTAGACTGGATATTAGAGAAGTTCTCTCTATGGATATGATACTTACGACAAGATAGAGCCAACTATAATGAAATCAGATAAAGGAGCTGAATTAAGCTCATTCTGAAGGCTAGTAGGGGTATAAAGACTGGTAATAATGATTTAGGCTGAGCTTAAGGTTGCTTTCATTTCTGTTCAGTATACAGGCATCAAACAAGAAGAACAAAGGATATAGATGCAGACAGAGATAGAGATAGAGATAATATCAAAGATACATAAAGTATCTTCTTCCACTTAGGAGCTTGCGATGGGTCAAATGAGTCCACCCAAAATTCATGTATTGGAAACTTGATCTCCATTATAACAGGTTTAAGAGAGTGGGAAATCCTACTATGATAATTGAAAGGTGGGGCCTTTAAGAGGTGATTAAACTGTGAGAACTATGCCCTTATGAATGGATTGATCCATTCATGATCATGCATGGTTCTGATGGCTTTAAAATTATAGCAAGTGAGGAGGCTCTCTCTTAGTCATGCCTGCTTTTGCCATGTAATATCCTATGACACCGTGGAGAGTCACCACCAAGAAAAAGGTTCTCAACAGATGTGTCCCCTGGACCTTGGACTTCCCAGCATCCTAACTATAAGAAATAAATTTCATTCCTTTATAAATTACCCAGTTGCAGGTATGAAATGGACTAATACAGAGCTTCCCATTTGTAATGTGTTAAGTCAGCATAGAGCAAGGAATCCGTCAGGTAAGAAACTTCTGCCTTTCATACTTTGAGGAAGCATGGGGGAAGGAATGTCAACACTCAAGTGTCCATCTTATCATCACACATACAAATTCTTGCTGCACCACAATTGTATACTTCCAATTCTGTGCATCCCAGGGATGAAATTTAATGTAAAGTCATTAAGGAGGCAAAGGGCTTGATTGTTCAGGAAACTGGAAATCTGCTAGTGGGGTTGAAGCTAAGTTGGAAAGGGAGATAGTGCTATTAGATGTATTAGATGTATTAAAATAGGTCAGTGGGGCCAGAGCACATAGGGCCTTGTAAAACATGGTAAAGAATTTTCATTTTATACTATGTGCCCTGAGAAATCAAAGGGAGGTCTTAAGCAGGACATAATCTGGTAGACTGAAAAGCTTAACCTTGCTCCTGTGTGGAAAATAAAAGCAGAAGCAGAGAGACCAGTTAGAAGGTTGTATGAGTTAGGAGGCTATTTCAGTTGAGCTGGCAAGAGATGATGGTGGCTTAGAACAGGATGTTGGTGCAGATAGGAGGAAGTAGATCTCACAATATGTTCTGCAGGTAGAGTCCTTAGGACTTAATGATAGATTAATGTGGGGATGAATGAAAGAGGGAAATGAAGTATCACTTCTAGATTTTCATCTGTTTCTTGATGATGTCATTTAGTGAGATGGAAGAGACTAAAGAAGAGGAGGTTTTGAGGAGAGGGGACATTCTTATCTGATCACAGAACAAGAGATCTGTTAATTTTCTCCTATTGTTGATGCACAGGAACAAGCAGGTGGGCCACTGGAGCAGAGACAAAATGGGGAAAAAAAACAAAGAAAACCCAAAAAACTAAAACCTCTCACAGCCAAGTAATTTACTGTAACAAAAAAAA
>NW_007727288.1:44617-47139 GCF_000696425.1 Galeopterus variegatus | reverse complement strand
GACCCTGGCACCTCCTCTCTCTCTCTCTTGCTTCCTCTCACCATGTGATCTGCTTGTACCCATCGGCTCCCTGCCATTTTCCGCCATGAGTAGAAGCAGCCTGAGGCCCATGCCAGATGCAGCTGTCCCAGAATCATAAGCCAAATAAACCTCTGTTCTTCATAAATTACCCAGTCTCAGGTATTTCTGTTATAGCAACACAAATGGACTAATACACCCCCTCAATACACTTGGGTTGTCACTAAGAAGATTTTGAGTTGAAGAAGTTAAAAATCAGCAAAAGAAATGGCAGCAGAGTCTTAAAGTTTACCTGCAATATGATATATTCTAATCATAGCTTTATCAAAGGACTAGGTAGAATATGTCATTTCAAACTGAAGTTTTATGGATATATTTAAATATTATTCTATACTAGCTTTTGTCACTGGGGAAAGAGATTAAAGACTCCTACTTAACTTTTAAACCATAACTGCAAGAAGGAACCAGAAAGTAGATGGCTCAACCAAAACTTTCCTCCAGTTTGTTGAAAGAAAAAAATTAATTTTAAGAAAAATAGATATTTCTCATCACACATAGTATACCCATTACCAATCTGCAAAGTGGTTTATGACAGAAAATGTACTGATTTTCAATTCTCTTGTTAATGCTTTTAGGAAATTTGAGAATGTCCAGTAGTGGTTTATTGATTGAAAGGGCTGGGGTAACCTGGAAGAATTTTTTCACAGAAATCTGTAGAATCGTTAAGTACTACATACAAATTGAGCTTTTCAATATAAAATTACTTTTCAATACAAAATTATTGGCATATGAATGAACAAAAGAGTAACAGAAAGTCATATGACAAAGTGACATGATATATTTATAGTTTTACAATGAGGAGAGAACAAAGCTCTCTATGAACCAATAAAATAAGAAAAATCCCATTGGGGAAACGTTGGCTTTAGAACGTACATACACACAAAAATCCTCACATATGTTGTTTCTAGAATTTATAAACTGAGATCCTTATTCTACTCAGCCATCCTCCTAAAAGTAAACCCAGCTATAGAAAGAGGGAACATTATACTTCCTAAATAGCCAGCAACATCCTTGAGGTCCTGAATGAACTGATATGCTTCTCCAGTGTGCCCCCAAGCCAGTACAGCAGGAAAAAGCTGACTCTCTGCTTCCAGTGTCACATCTATGGGAGTAATAAGATCATTTAGAAACCGCATGCAAATTGGAGAAGATAGAAACATGAGTTTCTCTTTACCAGATCATAGGGCTTTGATGAAATAAACTTTATTCCCCCAATTTTTATCCCAGCTGGCCTGAAAATGCAGGCTTGTCCTCACTGTAATTCCTTCTTCAGAAAAATATCTCCAGCATCCAATAAAGATAAAGAAATGACAAATTCATATGAGACACGTTTATTGACAAACATATCATGTCAAGATTTCTTCATGCAATGCACTGTGCTCTCCTTAGATGTGACTGCTAATGTGACCCAAGGCAAACCTTCTGGGTAAAGAATAAAGTGGTCCAACAGTATAGCAGCTTAATTTGTAATAAAGCTTTCAGTAAGCATTACTGCTAAGAAATGGAGCAAATCCACAGTAGAACTTCAATTGTAGCTGTAAGAAGTGGGTTTGTGATAAATAGTTTATCTTTAAAACCAAAGTTCTCATGTTTCACATTTTTGGCTCCTCCAATCTTCAGCATAATAATGAAAAATGAAGCTTGAATCTATTCTTTAAAAGGTAAATTGTCCTATAGCTAAATTCAAAATCCTAATGCAGCCCTCCACCATGGCCATTGTTAACAATACCCAGGCAATGCAAAAGGCAAGAAAAGCAGGGATCTAATATACAATGTGCTTTTCAAATTAAATGCCCAACACAAAATCCATACAATGTTCCCAGTTTACTCTCAGGCAGTCTGAAACTTCTAAGGACTGATCTCCTGCTGAAAGACTTAACTGACTTGCACATGAAGATGGTAAGTAGCTTGTCTAGTATCGCAGAGTAAATGCTAGAGTCCAAGATTTTTCTGTGAAGACCAAACAAATGTTAAGTATGTAAAATGCACAGGACAGTACCTGGGCCATAGTTAATGCCCAAAGAAATGTTGATCTTTCCCTGATCAAACTCCCTTAGACCTTTTTTGGTGTAATATGTTATCCATATACTCTGGCATTTTGATAACTTTTTTTTTTTCTGAGTTTGAGAATTAGGAAACAACAAGTGATGAGGCATTTATTCTTAGAATTTTAATAATAATTGGCACTATTCACAAATTTTACACACCAGAAGATTTCAATGCACATTTATTCAAAATGGCTTCACTAAAGATAATTTGTTTTTGATAAGTCAAAAACTACTGGGTATAGAAAAGTTATAAAAGATCAATTTAGGGGCCGGCCCAGTGGCGCACTGCTACAGTGCGCAGCTTGGAAGCGCGGCGGCGCTCCCGCGGAGGGTTAGGATCCCACATACAGACTGGTTCCCGCTCACTGGCTGAGCGAGGTGCGGGTGCGACACCGA
>NW_007727288.1:43097-44033 GCF_000696425.1 Galeopterus variegatus | reverse complement strand
CGGGCGTGACACTGAGGGTTGCAATCCGTTGCCGGACACGAAAAAAGACAAAAAAAAAAAATAATAAATAAATAAATAAATAAAAATAAAAGATCAATTTACTTAACATCAATTATGCGTGTTTAATGTTACTTAATTTCAAAACAAGCAATCCCTCTTTTCAATAAGCTAATTTTATCAATGTTTAAATGTGTATTTGGAAATTCCATGGAGTTTTGATTTGCAGACTTCAAACATAAGGTTCTTAAATATCTACATTTAATTTATCTAAAATAAATTAACTGAATATACTCAAGATCTTAACCATATGTAGAAAAATGAATAAATATAAATAAATCAGCATGTAAAAAAATGCTAGTTCTAATCAGAATATGACTTTGTTTTGGCTATTTGCATAAATACTAAGTAGTTTATTTATTTGAGGAACAACATATTTATCTTCATTTTAATGTAACTGCCCCTTATTCCACAAAGGTCATGTTAGTAACCCTCTTGGAGATTCTCCAGAGGAGAATGAATACAATTGTTATGCTATTGCAAATTTAAGGTTCTAAACCAGAAAAAAGAGGCAAGAAGATTCACAATGATATCAGAGTTGAGATCGTTAGATGTCATCAACAACCATAAGAACGTTCTCTTTTAAATGTTGCTGCACAATGCAAAACTTGTGAGTGTTTACTAACTCAAAGCCAGTGATAAATAGGGTAATAAGACTCTGGACAGATTCCATTATCTGCATGTGCTGCATCACAGGAAGATGTAAAGAGGCCAACACATCATGTTTAGCAGATTTATCAAGCTTATATTGAGGTTTGGTATGAAAGAGAAGAATAACAAAAAGATTTACTTGGAAATCTTCATTATCAATCTATATGGCAGACTTTTCTTTTTTTCTGTTTCATAAATGGATTGCAACAGGTATCTCCCCACTCCAAG
>NW_007727288.1:41928-42855 GCF_000696425.1 Galeopterus variegatus | reverse complement strand
GCAGACTTTTCTTTTTTTCTGTTTCATAAATGGATTGCAACAGGTATCTCCCCACTCCAAGCACCAGCCCTACCTATATCCTCAAAAAAGTTTTCTTTAATAGCTAGTGAATTTTTTTTTATGATGCACAGATGTCTAACTCCCCAGCATGTCTTCAAAACACAAATACTTCTCAAATTCCATCTAAAAATCAAAATGACAATTTTTTAATCATTTCAGGACAATGTTTCTGGTAGGCTTGCTTCTCTAATATTTCTATTATCTAGATAAAGCAGAAAAAAAAAGACCTTCCTTTGGATATCTTCCCCAAAATAATTCAGCCAGGAATACAGAACAGTAAAGAGATTCCTCAAATGTCATTTTGCCTTTTTGTTTAATTTTCATCTATGAGAAAATGAATTATGCCATCAAATTCTCCATCACAGTCCAACATTTCAGTGAACCAAAGAAAAATGAGGTAATGTATTTTATTCCCTTATTATTTCAGACAGCAAGAGAAGGGCTTATTAAGTAAACAATAATGACATCAAATATCAGATGGAAATTTTTTTAAAGTGACCAATTCACTTTAAGTAGGTTTATAAACAAAAAACAAGATTTTTATTCGTGATCAATAATATAACAAGCTTCATCTTCCTCATACATCCTTTAAGTCATCAGCTACAGTTGCCCTTCCCTTTTCACCCTAGATAACAAGTTCAAATTCCCTTTCAGTAACTTGTATGAAGCCCAATGCACTTCTCAAGGTCTCTGCAAATCCTTATAGGCTTATAGCTCAGGCACCTAGGATTCTGCTTCTATCAACAATCCTGTTCATGAACTATCATAGCATTTTGCAGAGCAGGACGCATATGCAGAAATCAGCCCTTTTCCATGAACCACACAAAATAAAATCTGGTGTTTAGCAAACTTTATTAAAGGCTTGAG
>NW_007727288.1:39282-41236 GCF_000696425.1 Galeopterus variegatus | reverse complement strand
CTTTTCCATGAACCACACAAAATAAAATCTGGTGTTTAGCAAACTTTATTAAAGGCTTGAGGAAGAGAATTTACATCATAGAATGCAAACTTAAAGTTATTCATTAAAAACTCTTTTTCTTAAAAGTCATTCCAGCCATTAACACTGTGGTGTTGTGCCATCCCCTTTTTGTCCCTCCTTTCTTCTCCTAGTTGCCCCCTAGTCTGCTCTCCCCCCACTGCAGAGCAGTTTAGTTTTCTCTTTCATGCTTTATCTCCTGTTGCTTCACACTCTCCAATTTCATCAGCCATCCAAGTCATTTATCACGATATTTTCCTAACAAAAAGCTCTTTCTTCCCTAGGAGAAGGTCTGAAGCCAGTGGTTAACATAATTTTTTTCCTTTTTCACTCTGACATACTCTTTAATTTAGTTCCATATTGTAAGAGTTTATACTCTGAATCAGTGTCTGTCAAAGTTCTTTTTAGGAGAGAAATCTTTTTTCAAATGAAATTTTACACAGAACCCTAACATATGACTAAGAGATCAGAGTTTGAACTACCGGCAGGGGTGGACCTGGTGACTCTCTCTTTGGTCTCATCTTCCATCTCTACTATGTGGTGGCTCTTGGACACACTTCACTGGAAGATCAGGTCCCCATGCAATTAAGCTTGCAAAATACTGGATTATATTCAGAATAAGAAGAAACTGCTAATTTGGTAAGTTTGCAAAATACTGGATTATATTCAGAATAAGAAGAAACTGCTAATTTGGGTAACTGATTGTATTTAAGAAATCTGAGAAGAATGAGTCAAAGTTGATCAGAAGATTATGAGCCTGTTACATAGGGAGAAAGATAACACCATTGATAGAAATAAATAAATGAGGAAAGTATTTATTACTTTTGTGTCACAATCAGTGACCTATAAATATGGACTCTTTCCATAATGCAATTAGATAAAATGCACATAAAGATGGCAACTTAACAAATGATGAATAATTGTAAAGGATTTATCATAATACTTAAAGCCTTGTTAATTGGATAATTAATGTCCATAATCATCTATGCTTTTCACTATTACGATTACACATTTTAATTAAATTTCTGTTGATATATAATATGAAACTAAATTAAATTTGAACATGTAAGTCTAAAGAAAAGGGGCTACTTATAATTATCTTCAAAATAGCATCCCTTTATTATACTTTGCNCGTCTAAAGAAAAGGGGCTACTTATAATTATCTTCAAAAAAGCATCCCTTTATTATACTTTGCCAGTAAGAATTACTATACCTACCTTTCAGTAAACCTTATATATAGTTATGCCTTATCTTTCCAGAAGGAATCTAAGTTTTATATAAATTGATGGTAACTAGCTTATAAGAGGAAGAGACTTGAACTAACAATTATGAAATGCCTACCATAAATGAGGCACTGTGCCAATCCTTTTACATCAGCAGTTTCAATTCTGGCTACACATTAAAATCACTCAAAGATCTTTTTTAAAACATCTTGATGCATGAGTGCTGCCCCCAGAGATTCTAATTTAATTGGTCAGAGGTGGGGCCTGGCTTGAGAATTTTTTAAGGCTTCCCAGGTGACCACAATGTACAGCCAGTATTGAAAAATCATAGTTTTACATACTTCATCTCATCATCATCAAAACAATCTGATCAGGTAATTTTATTATTCGTTTATTCAGATTAGAAGACTGAATTTCAGAAAGGTTGTAAAATTTGCCCAAGGGCATAAAGTAATATCAGAGTGGAGTTTAAACCCAAATTTCTCTGACTGCAGTGATCTTTCTAACCTCCACTTTTCCAAATTCAGAACACCAGAATTATTAATATTAATTAAGAGAGTGAATATCTATATTTTATTTCACTCCTGGCTTTAAAAGGAGGTGTAATAATGTATCTTTACCTTTCATTTGCTAGCAAGACACCATTTTCTTTACTGAACTAATTAAATTGCTAC
>NW_007727288.1:35758-38680 GCF_000696425.1 Galeopterus variegatus | reverse complement strand
AAATACATGTCAACATTTCATTTAAACTTTAAGTAAGCCTGTACATAAGTTAATTTATAAATGTTTCACAACTTTTATAATAAGGGTAAAATGTTAGCATGTAATTTCAACTAACTAGCTGAAAATAAATATATAAATAATATACATTCTATTGCTTTCTGCCTTAACATATATTGTCAATGGGCTTAAAAAAAAAAGTCATACCACAGGTGATATTACCAAATCTGTAAGGGCAATGAGTTCCACTGACCTAGAATTCGTATTTCAGAGAGGAGATGGATAACATTGCACAATTCAACCTCAGCAGGAGTCGCTGGCTCAGGCACATACATGAGGGCTGTATTTCTCATTGGATTACAAATCCAATAAGAGCTTTGCCTTTGAGTTGTTAGCCTTACAAAGATTAAATCAAGATACTGTGAGAAAAGTAAAAATCCTTGGATGCTTCAAGATTTCTAGAATAAAACATGGTATGAATTTTTAGCTCAAATGGACAACCATAAAATCTTTTAGTCCTACTTTTTTATTATACAAATGAAGTACAAGGCTTTTGCAGTAGTCAATCTTTCATTCATGGTCCCCTCCAATCCTGTACTCACTGCATGCGGTGTAATACTCATGTGAGTGTATATATATATACATATATATCTCATGTATATATATACACACACACACACACACACACACACACACACATATCTCAAACATCTCAATAGCAAGAAAACAAATAACCCAATTGAAAAATGATCAAAGGACCTGAATAGATATTTTTCAAAACACATACAAATGGCCAACAGGTATATGAAAAAAATGTTCATCACCATTAATCATGAGGTAAATGTAAATCAAAGCCATAATGAGATATCACCTCATATCTATTAGAAAGTCTATTAACAACAACAAAAAAAGACCATAAGCATTGGGGAGAATTTGGGAAAAGGGAAACTTGTTCACTCTTGCACCATTGGTTGGAATGCAAAATGATGCGGCTGCTATGATAATCAGTGTGAAGTTTCCTCAAAAAATAAAAATGGAGCTAACATATGATCCAGCAATCCCACTTCTGTATAAATATCCAGAGGAAACAAAATCAGTAGCTCAAAGAGATATCTACACTCTTACATTTGTTTCATCATTATTCACAATAGTAAACATATTTAAACAACCTAAATGTTCATCAGTGGATGAAGGGATAAAGAATATGTGGCATATACATACAATGGAATATTATTCTGCATTGAAAAAGAAAGAAATCCTGCATTGTAACAAAGAAATCCTGTATTGTAACAACATGATGAATCTTGACAACATTATGCCAAGCGAAATAAGCTAGTCACTGAAGGACAAATACTGTATGATACCACTTATATGAGTTATATATTAGGGTACTTCCAAAATTACACGAAAAAATTGAACTAAAAGACAATAAAAATATTTCCATGAACTTTTTTAAGTACCTTCATATAATAGTCAAACACATAGAAGCAGAGAGTAGAATGGTTGCTAGGTGCTGAAGGGATGGAGAAATGGGGAGTTGTTATACAAAAGGTGTAAAGTTTGTTAGGCAAAATGGTTAAGTTCTAGAGATCTGTTGTACAACATCGTTCTTTCAGTTATAATTAGTGTACTGTACACTTAAAATTTCATTAAGATGGTATATCTCATGTTAAGTTTTCTTATCACAATAAAAATAAATAAGATTAAAATAAATAATCTCTGAAGAACAGTAACGAAAAAAGAACAATATAAAGTAAAAAACTGGATACATATATTTCTTTCCTGAGTTTTCAAAATTGTTTGACAGTTAAAGCAAGAATTAAAACACTGTCTTATATGGTTCTCAATGTATGTTTAAAAAATTAATATAATTATAGAGAGGCCCAAGAGCCACTGGGCCCACACATCCAGAGCCACCTGCACTGGAGCAAGTAGGTGCCACCACAGGATTCCCAGCCCAGGCCAGTGTGCACCTCAGAGAGGCCCAAGAACTGCCGGGCCCACAGGGCCTCAAGCCACCTGTGCTGGAGCAGGTAGGCAGCACTGCAGGACTCCCAGCCCAGGCCAGTGTGCACTGCCCAAAGAGGCCCGAAAGCCACCAGGCCCACAGGGCCCCAAGCCACCTGCACCAGAACAGGTAGGCACCACCACAGGACTCCCACTCCAGGCAGTGCCCATGGACCAGAGAGGCTAAAGCCTCTGGCCCACAGGCACAAAGGCAGTTGTGCCAAATTGGCTTTCCCTGCAGGATCCTACCCAGACACTAGGGTCGAATGAATAGACTGTGAAATCCCCTGCCACAATGACTAAACACCAAAGGAAAGATACCAGAAATGTAAAAAATAAGGAAACTACAACATCCCCAAAGGGTAATAATAACTCTCAAGCTCTACATTCCATAGAACAGGAAATCATTGAAATGACTGACAAGGAATTTAGAGCAACAACTCAAAGAAAACTAAATGAGATTCAAGAAAATTCAGTTAGAAAGCACAATGAAACGAGAAAAAGTATACAGGACCTGAAAGAAGAAATGTGTAAAGAAATCAATGCCCTGAAAAATAATGTAGCAGAGCTTCTGGAAATGAAGGATTCATTCAATGAAATAAAAAACACAACAGATAGTTTAACCAGCAGGCTAGAACAAGCAGAAGAGAAAATTTCTGACCTTGAAGATGGGCTGTTTGAAAGAACAAAGGCAAACAAAAAAAAGAATTTAAAAAATTGAAGAAATTCTAAGAGAGATAACATAAACCTTAAGCACTCAAATATCTAAATCATGAGTATTCCAGAAGGGGAGGAAAAAGGAAATGACATTGAAAACATATTCAACAAAATAATGGCAGAAAACTTCCCAGGTACAGGGAAAGAAACAGATCTTCAGATTCAGGAGGACCAAAGATCCCCAAACATATTCAACCCAAA
>NW_007727288.1:32070-34758 GCF_000696425.1 Galeopterus variegatus | reverse complement strand
ACAGGGAAAGAAACAGACCTTCAGATTCAGGAGGACCAAAGATCCCCAAACATATTCAACCCAAAAAGGTCTTCTCCAAGACATGTTATAGTCAAACTGGCAAAACTCAAAGACAAAGAGAGAATCTTAAAAGCTGAAAGAGAGAAGCGTCAAGTCACCTATAAGCGAGCCCCAATCAGACTAACATCAGACTTCTCATCAGAAACCCTAAAAGCCAGAAAAGAATGGGATGATATATACAAAATACTAAAACACAAAAATTGCCATACAAGAATACTTTACCCAGCAAGGCTATCTTTCCAAAATGAAGGACAAATAACATATTTCTCAAACAAACAAAAACTGCAGGAGTTCACTACCGCATGACCAGCCTTTCAAAAAATTCTCAAGTGAGTAGTGGGTTTCGTTCCTGAAAAATGACTGCCACTTCCATAAATACTCAAGAAAAAACAAAACCCACTAGTAAAAATAAAAATGTTAACAATAAAGAGAAAAGAAAGGTTATCTACCACCCCAAGAAACCAACAAATACAGAAGATAAACAGCAAATCAGAAAGAAATGAACAAAGGAAACTTAAGACATCCAAACAAAAATCAATATAATACTAGGAGTAAATCAACACTTTGGATAACAACTCTTAATGTAAAAGGATTAAATTCCCCATTAAAAAGACACAGACTGACTGACTGGGTTAAAAAGGTGAACCCAACTACATGCTGCCTTCAAGAGACTTACCTCATCTGTAAAAAAACATATAGACTAAGAGCAAAAGATGGAAAAAGGTATATCATGCAAAGAGAAACAACAGAAGAGCTGGAATATCTATTCTTATATCAAATAAAATAGACTTTAAAACAAAAACCATAAAAAGAGGTAAATAAGGCCACTATAAAATGATAAAAGGATTTACCCATCAAGAAGACATAACAATCATAAATATATACACACACACAACATTGGAGAAGCCAGATTTATAAAGCAAAAGCTATTAGACCTAAAGAATGACATAGACACTAACACCACTATGGCTGGAGACCTGAACACCCCACTCTCAATATTAGACAGATCATCTAGGCAAAGAATCACAGACAAACACAAGATCTAAATAACACTTTAGACCAATTGGACTTGTCAGATATCTACAGAACATTCCATCCAACAACCTCAGAATATTCATTCTTCTCATCAGCACATGTAACATTCTCCAGGAGAGACCACATGTTAGGTCACAGAGCAAGTCCCAAAAAATGAAAAAAAATTGGAATTATCCCATGTATTTTTTTTTAGATCACAATGGATTAAAATTAGAAATCAATAACAATCAAAACTCTGGAAACCATACAAGCATATGGAAATTAAACATTATACTTAAAATTGTACTTAATGACATGTGGGTCCAAGAAGAAATTAAACAGGAAATCAAAACATTTCTAGAAATTAATGAAAATAATGATACATCATACCAAAACCTGTGGGATCCTGCAAAAGCAGTACTATTGGGGAAATTTATCACATTAAATGCTTACTTCACAAGAATGGAAAGATGGCAACCAAACAACTTAACACTTCACCTTAGAGAACTAGAAAAACAAGAATAATCCAAACCCAAAGTTAGCAAATGGAAAGAAATAATTAAGATTAGAGCAGAACTTAACGAAATAGAAACCCCAAAAAATGATACAAAAGATCAATGAATCGAAAAGTTGGTTTTTTAAAAAGATAAATAAAATGGACAAACCATTAGCAAGACTGACTAAAAAACAAAGAGGACCCAAATAAGAAAAATTAGAAATGAAAAAGGTGATATTACAACTGATACCTCAGCAATACAAGAAACCATTACAGAATACTATAAACAACTGTATGCCAACAAATTTGAAAAGAGGAAATGGATAAATTTCTGGACACATATGAACTACCAAAACTGAGCCAAGGAGATATGGAAAATCTGAACAGACCAACAACAATAAAAGTGATTGAAGCTTTTATCAGAAGGCTCCCAACAAAGAAAAGCCCAGGACTGGATGGGTTCACTGCAGAATTCTACCAAATCTTCCAAGAGGAGTTGATACCAATTCTCTACAAATTATTCCAAAAGATTGAAACAGAGGCCATTCTCCCAAACTCATTCTATGAAGCAAACGTCACCCTGATACCAAAATGGACAAAGATACCACAAAAAAAGAAAACTGCAGGCCAATATCCTTGATGAATATAGATGCAAAAATCCTCATTAAAATACTAGCTAACAGAATACAGCAACACATATACAAAATTATCCACCATGATCAAGTGGGATTCAACCAAGGGATGCAAAGTTGATTCAACATATGCAAATCAATAAATGTGATACACCACATCAATAAAATCAAACACAAAGACCATATGATCATCTCTGTAGACGCTGAAAAAGCATTTGACAAAATTCAACACTCATTCATGATAAAGACTCTCTACAAGTTGGGTATATATGGAAAGTATCTCAACACAATTAAAGCCATATATGATAGCCCACTGCCAATATCATCCTGAATGGTGAAAAGCTAGAAGCTTTTCCCTTAAGAATAGGAACTAGACAAGGATGCCCACTCTCACCACTCCTATTCAACATAGTATTGGAATTATTAGAGCAATCAGAGAAGAGAAGGAAATAAAGGGCATCCAGATTGGAATAGATGAAGTCAAAC
>NW_007727288.1:29488-31054 GCF_000696425.1 Galeopterus variegatus | reverse complement strand
AACACTAACTGACTTTAAACTATACTACAAAGCTATAATAACCAAAACAGCATGGAACTGACATAAAAACAGACACACATATCAATGGAATAGAAAAGAGAACTCAGAAATCAACGCATACATCTATAGCCATCTGATCTTTGACAGAGGCACCAAGCCTACACACTGGGGAAGAGACCGCCTCTTCAGCAAATGGTGGAGGTAAACAGGATATTCATATGTAGGAGAAAGAAACTAGACCCATACCTCTCACCATATACCAAAGTCAACTCAAAATGGATTAAAGAATTANGCTCCCAACAAAGAAAAGCCCAGGACTGGATGGGTTCACTGCAGAATTCTACCAAATCTTCCAAGAGGAGTTGATACCAATTCTCTACAAATTATTCCAAAAGATTGAAACAGAGGCCATTCTCCCAAACTCATTCTATGAAGCAAACGTCACCCTGATACCAAAATGGACAAAGATACCACAAAAAAAGAAAACTGCAGGCCAATATCCTTGATGAATATAGATGCAAAAATCCTCATTAAAATACTAGCTAACAGAATACAGCAACACATATACAAAATTATCCACCATGATCAAGTGGGATTCAACCAAGGGATGCAAAGTTGATTCAACATATGCAAATCAATAAATGTGATACACCACATCAATAAAATCAAACACAAAGACCATATGATCATCTCTGTAGACGCTGAAAAAGCATTTGACAAAATTCAACACTCATTCATGATAAAGACTCTCTACAAGTTGGGTATATATGGAAAGTATCTCAACACAATTAAAGCCATATATGATAGCCCACTGCCAATATCATCCTGAATGGTGAAAAGCTAGAAGCTTTTCCCTTAAGAATAGGAACTAGACAAGGATGCCCACTCTCACCACTCCTATTCAACATAGTATTGGAATTATTAGAGCAATCAGAGAAGAGAAGGAAATAAAGGGCATCCAGATTGGAATAGATGAAGTCAAACTGTCCCTGTTTGCAGATGACATGATCCTATATTTTGAACAACCTAAAGCCTCTACAAAAAAACTCTTAGACTTGATAAGTAATTTCAGCAAAGTTGCAGGATACAAAATCAGCAAACAAAAATCAGTAGCATTTCTATACTCCAACAGTGAACATGCAGAAAAAGAAATCAAGAAAGCTAGCCCATTTACAATAGCCACCAAAAAAATAAAGTTCTTAGGAATAAAGTTAGCCAGGGATGTGAAAAATCTCTACAATGAGAACTACAAACCACTGTTGAGAGAATTTAAAGAGAACACAAGAAGATGGAACAATATCCTATGCTCTTGGGTTGGAAGAATTTAGACTGTAAAAATGTCCATACTACCCAAAGTGATATACAAATTCAATGCAATCCCCATCAAAATTCCAATGACATTTATCTCTGAAATGGAAAAAACTATCCTAACATTTATGTGGAACAATAAAAGACCATGGATAGTCAAAGCAATTCTGAGCAAAAAAAAATAAAGCTGGAGGCACAACACTAACTGACTTTAAACTATACTACAAAGCTATAATAACCAAAACAGCATGGAACTGA
>NW_007727288.1:26125-28525 GCF_000696425.1 Galeopterus variegatus | reverse complement strand
CAAAAGAAAGAATTCCTAATTTTGAAAATAGTTTTAAAATAACACAGGAAGTCAAAAGAATAAAAAAGAATGAATGAAGCTTACATGACCTATGGGATACTATTGAGCAAACAAATACTCAAGTATGGGCATTCCAGAAGGAGAAGAAACAAAAAAGATATTGAAAACCAATTTAATGAAACAATAGATGAAAACTTCCTTAGTCTTGGAAAAGAGGTGAAGATCCAAATTCAGGAAGCCCAAAAGTCCTCAAATAGATTCAAACCAAACAGGTCACCTCCAAGACACACTGCAGTCAACTATCCAAAGCTAAAGACAAAGAGAGAATTCTAAATCCTGCAAGAAAAAAACATCAAGTCACTTTTAAGGAAATCCTTATTAGACTACCAGCAGACTTCTCAGCAGAAACCTTACAGGTTAGAAGAGAATGGGATGATATATTCAAAATACTAAAAGAAAAATACTGTCAGCCAACAATACTATACCCAGCAAAGCGAACCTTCAGTAATAAAGGAGAAATAAAGTCTTTCCCAGACAAGCAATAATTAAGAGGATTCTTCAGTACCAGCCTGGCCTTACAAGAAATGCTTTGGGGAGTCCTACATCTAGAAGAGAAAGAATGATAAAAACCTTCTTGAAAACACCTGAAGATATAAAACTTACTGGTAGAGTAGATACACAAATTAGAAAGAGAAAGAAATCAAACCTTATCAGTATTGTAAATCACTAAACCACAGGATAAGCAATAAGAGAGAAAGAAACAAAGGATACACAAAACAATCAGAAAACAACCAACAAAATGACAGGAGTAAGATTTCATATATCAATAATAACCTTGAATGTAAATGGATTAAATGCCCCAATTAAAGGAAATGGACTGGCCAAATGGATTAAAATACATGACCCATCCATATGCTTGCCTACACAAAACACACTTTACCTACAAAGACACACATAAACTAAAAGTGAAGGTATGGAAAAAGATATTTCATGCAAATGGAAAACAAAAGTGAGCAGGAGTATCTACATTTATATCAGAATTTACAGACTTTAAATCAAAATCTGTACAATGTGGCAAGAGAATAACAATTATAAATATATATGTACCTACACCAGAGAACCCAGATATATAAAGTGAATATCACCAGATCTAATGGGAGGAATAATAGTTGGGGGCTTTAACACCCACTCTCAGCATTGGACAGAATATTGAGACAGACAATCAACAAGAAAACATCATATTTCAATGGCACCAAATACCAGATGGACCTAATAGATGTATACAGAGCATTTCATCCAATAGCTGCAGAATACACATTCTTTTCAGCAGCACATAGAACATTCTATAGGATTGACCATATGTTAGGCCACAAAATAAGTCTCAATAAGTTCAAAACAATGAAAATTATATCAAGTATTTTCCAACCATAATGGAATAAAACTAGGTTTATAAAACTTGAATAACTACACAAGTTCATGAAAATTACACAACATGCTCTTGAATGACCAATCGGTCAAAGAAGACATTAAGAAGGAAATCAGAAAATTTATTGAAACTGATGAAGAGAGAAATACAACATACCAAAGCCTATGGGATATAGCCAAGGCAGTATAAAAAGGAAAGTTTATAGCAATAAATGCCTACATCAAAAAAATAGGAAGATTTCAAATAAACAGCCTAGCAGTATACCTCAAGGAACTAGAAAAGCAAGAACAAACTAAACCCAAAATAAGTAGAAGAAAAAAATTAATAAAATTTAGAGCATAAACAGATGAAGTTGAGACTAAAATCACAATACAAAAGATCAGACAAAAAGTTGGTTCTTTCAAAAAATAAACAAAATTGACAAACCATTAGTCAGACTAATCAAGAAAAAAAAAAGACCCAAATAAGTAAAATCGGAAATGCAAATGGAGACATTACAACAGATACCACTGAAAGACAAAGCATCGTCAGAGACTGTTATGAACAACTATATGCCAATAAATGTTTAAACTTAAAGAAAAATGGATGAATTCCTGGACACATATGACCTACCAAAACTGAGAAAGAAATAGAAGACCTAAGCAGACCAATAATAAGTAACAAGATTGAATCCATAATAAAAAATCTCCCAACAAAGAAAAGCCCAGGACCAGATGACCTTACTGCTAATTCTACAAAACATTTAAGGAAGAACAAATACTTCTTAAACTATTTCAAAAAATTACATGGAAAAATTCTTCCAAACTCACATGCTATTTCAAAAAATTACGTGGAAAAATTCTTCCAAACTCACATTATGCAGCCAGCATTACCCTGATACCAACCAGACAAGGACACAACAAAAAAAGAAAACTACAGTCCAATATTCCTAATGAACATAGATGCAAAAATCCTCAATCAAATACTAGCAAAAT
>NW_007727288.1:23516-25948 GCF_000696425.1 Galeopterus variegatus | reverse complement strand
AATCGGAAATGCAAATGGAGACATTACAACAGATACCACTGAAAGACAAAGCATCGTCAGAGACTGTTATGAACAACTATATGCCAATAAATGTTTAAACTTAAAGAAAAATGGATGAATTCCTGGACACATATGACCTACCAAAACTGAGAAAGAAATAGAAGACCTAAGCAGACCAATAATAAGTAACAAGATTGAATCCATAATAAAAAATCTCCCAACAAAGAAAAGCCCAGGACCAGATGACCTTACTGCTAATTCTACAAAACATTTAAGGAAGAACAAATACTTCTTAAACTATTTCAAAAAATTACATGGAAAAATTCTTCCAAACTCACATTATGCAGCCAGCATTACCCTGATCCCATAACCAGACAAGGACACAACAAAAAAAGAAAATTACAGTCCAATATTCCTAATGAACATAGATGCAAAAATCCTCAATCAAATACTAGCAAAATGAATCCAACAGCACATCAAAAAGATAACACACCACAATTATGTGGGAATCATCCCAGGAATGCATGGATGGTTCAACACACACAAATCAATAAATGTAATACAACAGAGTGAAAGATAGATATAGAAAACCATCAATGATCATCAAAGTATGCAGAAAAATTATTTGATAAAGTTCAGCATCCATTCATGATAAAGACTCTCAACAAATTAGGAGCAGAAGGAAAGTATCTTAGTAAAATAAAGGCTACATATGACAAGCCCACAGCTAACATCATCCTGAATGGGGAAAAAGGTTAAGAACTGGAACAAGACAAAGATGCCCACTCTCAACAGTTCTCTTCAACAGAGTTCTGGAAGTCCTAGCCAGAACAATTAGGCAAGAAAAAGAAATACAGGGCATCCAAATTGGAAATAAAGAAGCTAAATTATTCCTGTTTACAAATGACATGATTTTATATAGAGAGAAACTTAAAGACAATAACAAAAAACTCTTAGATCTCATAAACAAATTCAGTAAAGTTGGAGGATACAAAATCAGCATACAAAAAACAATAAAATTTCTATACACGAACAACAAACTTACAGAAAAAAAAATCAAGAAAGCTATCACATTTGTAATAGCAACAACAACAACAACAAAAATACCTGGGAATAAATTCAACCAAGGAAGTAAAAGATCTCTACAATTAAAACTCTAAAACACTGATTAAAGAAATTAAAGAAGACACACAAAAGTGGAAAGATGCCCCATGTTCATGGATTGGAAGAATCAATATTGTCAAAATGATCATACTACCCAAAGAAATCTACAGATNTCATGGATTGGAAGAATCAATATTGTCAAAATGATCATACTACCCAAAGAAATCTACAGATTCAATGTAATCCCTATCAAATTACCAATGACATACTTCACAGAAATGGGAAAAACAATTCAAAAATTTATATGGAACAACAGAGATCCTGAATAGCTAAAGCACTCCTGAGCAAGAAGAAGAAAGTGGGGTTATCACACTTCCTGACTTCAAAATACATTAAAAAGCTATGGTAATTAAGATAGAATGGTACTGGCACAAAACCAGACACATAGACCAATGGAAAAGAATAGAGAATTCAGAAATAAATCCACATATCTACAGCCAACTGATTATTTACAAAAGAGCCAAGAATATACACTGCGGAAAGGATAGTCTCTTCAATAAATGGTGCTGGGAAAAATTGGAGATTCATATGTAGAAGAATGAAAGTAGACCTCTATCTTTCACCGTATACCAAAATCAACCCAAAATGGACTGGAGACTTAAATGTAAGACCCGAAACTATAAAACNTCCAGTAATCCTACTCCTGGGTATGTATCCAAAGGAATGGATATCAACAAATTGAAAGGATACCTGTACTCCCACGTTTATCCCTGCTCTATTCACAATAGCCAAGACTTGGAACCAACATAAATGTTCTTCAGTGAATGACTGGATAAAGAAATTGTGATATATATAAACACAATAAATACTACTTGGCCAGAAAAAAAGAATGAAATTCTGCAATTTACAACAACATGGATGAGCTTGGAGAAAAATATGCCATGTGAAGTAAGCCAGGCACAGACAGAGAAATACCACAGATTCTCACTCATATATGGAAGCTACAAAAGTTGATCCCATAGAAGTAGAGGGTAGAATAGTGATTACCAGATACTGATGGGGGGAACAGGGGAATGGTGTGAAGGTGGTCAGTGAATATAAAATTGTAGAGAGATAGGAGGAATGGGATCTATTGTTCTACAGAAATATAGAGAGATTATGGTTAACAACAAAGAACTGTGTATCTTTGAATAGCTAGTCAAGATGATATTCAATGTTCCCAGCACAAATAGGTGACGAATATTTGAGGTGATATATATATGTTAAGCACCCTGATGTGATCATTGAACACAATATGAATGTATCCAAAGATCATATTGTACTCCATA
>NW_007727288.1:20691-22088 GCF_000696425.1 Galeopterus variegatus | reverse complement strand
GGGAATTAAAAAGAATACAGCCACTCTGGCAAACAGTTTGGCAGTTTCTAATAAAATTATATATGCAACTACCTTATGGCCCAGCAACTGTACTTCTGGACATTTTTTTTCAGAATTATTAAAACATTTATTCACATAAGACATGTAAATGAATGCTCCCAACAGCTTTATTCATAATAGCCTCAAACTAAAACTTACATATCCATAAATGAATAACACTATTTCTCCAGATCAAAGTGAAAAGGCCCTTACCTGGAGTTCACATAAAAAAACTTATACTAGAAAAAATACTCTGTAAATGATTTTTTAGCATGCAATTGAAAGCAGAAGTTAGACCCTTGCCAAATGTCTTATAATAAATATATAGCATAATGATGTAGCATGGCGTTTGGGGGAATGATGAATTCAGCATTTGATAACAAGTAAAAAGAAATGAAGCAAACTCACTTTAATAGATCAGTATTTATCAAAGCACAGGCACCAGCAATTGTTGGAAATTTATCATGTGGGTATGTGTTTGGTGAAACCATGAAATAATATGCTAAGTATAGTGAGACATTTTTCCTTTAATACTATTGATTGATTAGACACTTTCTATTTTTATACAGTTCTAAACAATTACAAAGACATGGGTCATTGAGAAAATAACATTGGCTGTTAACCGAGAAATGTAGAACACACGATGCGTATAATCTATCACATCAGTTGTTAAAATGTGTATGTATATGGCAAATATAAATGTAAATGCCAATAAATAAACACATAATTTGTGGGAAAAATAAATTATGAAAATAAAAATTACAAGATGCTGATGAAAGAAATGAAAGACCTAAATAAATGGAAAGACATACCATGTTCATGGGTTGGAAGGCTAAACATAGTAAAGATGCCAGTTCTCTCAAACTGATATACAGGTTCTCATAATTCTTATCAAATCTAAACAAATTTTTTTTAGAAATATAAAAGATTATTCTAAAATTTACATGGAAAGACAAAGGATGTAGAATAACAAACAATTTTGAAATAAGAGAATAAAGTAGGAAGAATAACTCTAAGTGATTTCAAGACTTCTTATATGGCTACAGTAATGAATACTGTGTGGCACTGGGAAAAGAATAAACAAATAGTTCAGCGGAATAGAATCAACAACCTAGAAATAGCCCCACAGAAGTACAGCAAACTGATTTTTGACCAGGGTGCAAAAGTAATGCAATGGAGGAAGGGTACCCATTCAATAAATAGTGCTAGTGCAACCAGATATCAATACTCAAAAAATAGAAACTTTGAGAAAAGTCTCACATAACATAAAAAATTAACTAAAAATGATTCGTAATTATAAAATCTAAAAGTAAAAAGTAAATGTAAAACATAAAACCATAAAACTTTTTAAAGAAAAT
>NW_007727288.1:17946-19539 GCF_000696425.1 Galeopterus variegatus | reverse complement strand
AATCTGGAAACAACCAACTAATCGAATGTAAACTGTGGTATGTTCATATCGTGGAATACTACTATTGATACATAAAACAACTTGAATGGATCTCTAGGGAATTATGCCAAGTGAAAAAAGCTAATCTCAAAAGGTCATACACTATATTATTCCACTTATAAAACATTCTAGATGACAAAATTATAAAAGTGGAGAACAGATTAATATTTGTCAGGGGTTAAGGATGAGGTGAGGTCAGAGAGGAGAGGCAGGGATGGGTGGCTGTAACTACAAAGTGGTAGCACAAGGGAGATATTTGTAGTGATGGAATATTTCTGTATCTTTATAGCATAGTGGTGGTGGTTACATGAATCCATACATGTGACAGAACTATACTCAGTTGATATGTAAACTTCCTGGTTTTGATAGCTTACTATAGTTACATAAGGCACAATCAATGTGGGAAACTGAGCAAGGGTACATGGAACCTCTGCACTAATTTTGCAACTTCCTTTGAACCTATAATTATTTTAAAATAAAAAGTTGCTTTTTTAAAAATCAGTTTCTGGTCTTAAGAGGCATACCTGGGATGGTAATAACCCCAAAATGAGAGAAGACGGAGAGGCTTTCCAATAAAGTATGAACAGCTGGATACAAAATAAAAGCAATCATCAAGTAGATGCAGTTAGTTCTACCTTTACAAGCTTCTAGGTTTTATATAATAGTCAAATACTAGATAAAATGAGCAGTCAATACTTCTAAAGGAGTTGTAAAATTAGGAATAGCTTCTGTTTTTACAGAAGACAACATAATTATCATAAACAGTGATTATCATATCTCCGCTATGCACCAAAGAAAAGAATTATTTTTCTCTCCCCAGTTGTAAGCCAACTGCTAAACTTACAGTCCTGCCAGCTTTGTATTTTCTTTGCATATTTCTTTTTTCTGAGCCCCTGCTACTATGCTTAAAATTACCAAGGAGGAAAAGAGACTTAGTAACCATGAGAGACTAAGTGAACATTTGCTTGTGACTGTTCTGCAGTATAAATTATATAATCACTCAGTATTCAATGATTCTGATTCAATACCACTGAAGAGAGCAGGTGATCATCATGCACATTTTGGAAATATCAATTGTAGATCACCTGGAAAATTTTCAAAGTCACTTCTTAAATGTAATTACA
This sequence comes from Galeopterus variegatus, assembly GCF_000696425.1. Lineage (NCBI taxonomy): Eukaryota > Metazoa > Chordata > Mammalia > Dermoptera > Cynocephalidae > Galeopterus > Galeopterus variegatus. The sequence continues at coordinate 18,376 of NW_007727288.1, read as the reverse complement.
GACATCATTATAGCGTTAATGCACCTTGACACAAATAAGCTTGTTAAAATGTAATTCTGGGGACGGCCCGGTGGCACTGGAGAGTGCGCCTGCTCCCGCCAAGGGTTCGGATCCCATGTGGAGACCGGTTCCCACTCACTGGCTGGGCGCAGTGCGGGCGCAACACGGAGGGTTGCGATCCCGTTGCCGGTACCGGTATGGGCGCGACACCGAAGGTTGCAATCCCGTTACCGGTCAGCAAAAAAGACAAAAAGGAAAAAAAATGTAATTCTGCAAGAGAGTAGCTTACCTGGGTCTTTTGTTTTGTTTTCATACTGAACTCTAGAATCTTGACCCTTATAATCAGATAAGGTTCACCTACTTCAAACGATACCTATAGTAGTTTCATTTTTAACCCAGGAATTAAAGAAATGTGAAAGATTTGTGGGGA
>NW_007727288.1:15103-16929 GCF_000696425.1 Galeopterus variegatus | reverse complement strand
CACCCAAGACAGCGCACTCACAGTGCTGGCAATTAATTCTGGCTTTTGGCCAGGAACTCAGCTGAGTCCATCAACCAGACTGCCTACCTGGTTGTGACCTCTCTCTGTGAGTTGGGCTTCTTACAGCCTAACAACTGCATTCTGAGAGAGAGTGTTCCAAGACTGAGCATTCCAAGAGACTCAGGTGAAAGATGAAAGTTTTTTTATGATTTGGCCTCAGAAGCCCTAGAATATCATTTCTGCCATATTCAGTTGGTCAAGCAAGTCATTAAGGCCATCCCAGATTCAAAAAGAAGGGTATGAAACTCCACCTAATGATGGAGGAAGGGCAGTCATACCAGAGAAAAATATGCAAAATGGAAGATATTGTTGTGGCCATCTTTGGAAAATATAATTTGCCACATATGCAAAGTTTTGTTCCTTTCTGATATGCTAATATAAATTGCCAGTTGCTTATTTTACTATTTAACCCCAGGAATGACAGCATGATATTGTAGCTCTTAATATCCCTGACCCAAGTATTCTTTCTTTTCTCTTTTGTCATCTCTTCTATCTAGCATTTTTAAAGCTGTGGAAACATGAGGTGACCAGGCATTGAAAACCCTGTGGTGGAGAAGGCATTTCTGCATAGAGCTATGCTGTCCATTACAGTAGCACTAGACACACGTGGCTATTGAACACTTAAAATGTGGCTAGTCCAGATGTACTTTAAATGTAAAATATAAATGGAATTTCAAGGACTGAGTTCTAAAAAGTAATGTAAGATATCTCATTAATAATGTTTATATTGATTACATGCTGAAATGATCGTTTTTACATATACCAAGTTTATTAAAATTAAAATTAATTTTACCTAGTTTGTTTACTGTATGTTGCTGTTAAAAAATCTTAAATTATGTATGGGGCTCACATGTTATTACAGTTTGCATAATATTTCCACTGGACAATGCTGGCTCAGAAAATAAACTAAATCATATTTCCTGTTATGTAGCACCATGACAGTTATGGTGTATACACCATCAAATGGTTTTCAGGCATTTTAATTACTGCATGCTAAATCTTATGTGAGATACATAAGCATATTCAAAATTAATACTTTGGTATTTCTATAAAAATCGAATTGCCTTTCCTGAAATTTCAATACACATTTTATATTTAATATACTCATATCTGTTTCTTTAGCATATAATTGTAGTAATTCATTTCACATAAGATTTCAAAGTTTGCTCACACGGTCTCTACAAAAGTGACTACACGATCCCTGATTAAGATCATATATTAATTTTCTATTGTTGCCATAACAAATTACCACAAACTTAACAGCTTAAGCAAGACAAATTTATTATCTTACAGTTCTATAGGTTGAATATGACATTGGGCTAACATCAACACATCAGTAAAGCTGTGTTCCTTTTAAGGAGCTCCTGGAGAGAATATGATTACTTGCATTTAGGTTGTTGGAAGATTCAGTTCCTTGCAATTGTAGGACTGAGATCTATTGCTTGCTTCATGACCCATTCCTCCATCTTTAAAGTAAGCAATGGTGGGTTGACTCTCTCTCATGCTTTGAATTTCTCCTCCTCCTTCCATCTTATTTCACTCTGACCAAGCCAAGATAGCTTCTCTTCTTTTAAGGACTCATGCAATTAGTTGGGCACGCCCATTTCATCCAGGATAACTTCCAAGCTCTCTGTCCTTAACCATATCTGCAAAGTCCCTTTTACCATGTAAAGTAACATATTCACAGGTTCCTGGGACTAAGGCATGAACATCTTTGGGAGACCATTATTTTACCTACGACAGAGAGGAATCAACTTTTTACAGGG
>NW_007727288.1:12967-14340 GCF_000696425.1 Galeopterus variegatus | reverse complement strand
AAGTAGTAAATCCATTTCAAAAATTTAATAAGCTCTTTCATTATAAAACTTAAAAAAATTTCAAATTTCCAATTTAAAAATAAATTCCAAAATATAGTAGGACAGTTAGCAATTTGTAGGTCACTAACTATATAGTCTCCTCCAATTAATTATCTTAATTATTTTTTCCACTTAACTATTAAGTGTAGCCAACAGCCAAACAAACCAACTACACAAGTTGCTTATCTGTATCTAACCCTGCTAAACCCGCTTGAGTACAGAAATAAAACCACGAGTTAGCCTAAACATATCCAACAGTAGGATAACTTTTATTCAGAGCTTAACTACAAATCCCTTAAAAGTATTAAATATATTTCAATGGAAATTGATTTATAAAGATAAAACAGCTGAGGTGGTATTATGAATGACATAATTGGTTAGCATTAAAGAAAGGCTTAAATTGAAATTTGGCTTGTTTTGAAAGCAAAGAAACTATAAATTTATCATATATTTGAAAGAAGTAAATTTTCAAATTAATGGTCAGTACTTAGTCTCATATCCCATCTTTCCTTCTTCCCCCTACATTTCATCCATACTTAACTACGTAGATTTCCCACACCAAACACACTATGCAACTCCTGCTTCTGTGCCATTGCACAAGCTGTTACCCTTTTCTGGCATTCCCAGCTCCCTCAACTGTCTGGTGAGTACTGACTCATCCTTCAAAATCCAGAGGAAGAGCTTTCTCCTCTGTGAAGCCTGCCCCGATCCACCCCAGGGGAGTCAACCACTTCCGACTTGGTGCTGTCATTGAACTTGGTACTCAACACTATTACAGTTTTTATCATGCTCCATTTCACTTGTTTATTAGTCTGATTCCTTTGATAACAAAGATTGCAATGGTTCAGACTTTGAAATCATCAATTCTTAGCACAGTATCTAGAGAAGAATTGTGACTAGAAATTGCCACAACACCAATTGAATTTTAATTCAAACTTATACTTTAGCTGTCTTTTATGGCCAATACAAAATCTGTCAGTAAAATGTGTTAAATCTCTCTTAAAATCCTTTGTATTTATTACTGTATTTATAGTACATATACATCCATGTAATTTCTAGGTGGCCATACATCTCAACTTGCTTAGGATCATCCTGACTTATACCTTTTATAGATCAATTAAGGCCTGTTAATTATTTTGGTGAAACTTTCTCTCTCAGAAATATCTCAGTATGAATGACAAATTATACATTTCCATGAATAATTCCCTGATTATCAATATTAAATTAAATACTCTGAAAGGCAAAATACGCTGACTATAGTTGCTAACACAAATTAATATCCCATTGTTCAAGTGCTACAAAAACAACCTTTTTATTTTTGCTATTAACTGTTA
>NW_007727288.1:5791-11898 GCF_000696425.1 Galeopterus variegatus | reverse complement strand
AAGAGATCTATGAGAATAGTTTATTCCCTCAACAGAGGAATCTAGATGTTTCCTTTTCCCCCGTGAGCACTGCACAAGCCCCTCTTAAATCCCAAAGTGAACATTCTGTGCCAGATTTAGATGACCTCAGACTTAGCTTGTCAAGAAAAACTCGAAGTCATTATTTAACAGTCATCCAGGTAACTAAGGAACATTTAGGAGAGGAAAATAAGCCTAAACTCCAGAGCAGCTCAGAAAAATAAAAGCTGAAACAATAAAGCTATCTTATTTCCAGAACAATTCACATATTTAAATACCTGCCCAATATCTAGTCCTTAAATTAGGCACAGAAAAGAAAACAAGGAAGTTGAAACGTGTTTTTGCCCATTTAACCAGCCCGCCACTATTTATAATTTCTCTCAACTCCTTGGTTGTTGAATTATCAGCTTCTATATTTCAGCTTCAATATCTGAATCTAGTATCCTTTGTTTTGACAATTCCTTTATATCTTCTTAGACGTTGACCTCATGCTTTAATCTAAGCTTAGTTGATAATTCTGATTTTGGCATATTCATTATTGTGCAGACCTATATAGCATACTGTTTACTTCTCTTAAGTTAGCTGAGGTTATAAAATCTAGATATTAAAAAATGAAAAACATGGTTTCCAACATAATCAACCACTCAAAAACCAGCTACCACTGTGGTATAATGGACCAATTTAAGAATATAAAAATGTAAAATGTAATGTTATACCTGAGCTGATAATTACAATTCTAATATGCAGTCCATGCCAAAAACAAAAACAAAAAAAAACAAAGGAAAGAAAATAAGTTTGGAAGCTGCGTTTGTGGTATAATGGACCAATTTAAGAATATAAAAATGTAAAATGTAATGTTATACCTGAGCTGATAATTACAATTCTAATATGCAGCCCATGCCAAAAACAAAAACAAAAAAAAACAAAGGAAAGAAAATAAGTTTGGAAGCTGCGTTTACATTTTTAGAATTTTAATTCTAACCTGTCTCTAGTATTCAAAGACACTGCATATAATATAGATTCTCCCAACTTATCATCATGGAGAAATAAAGAGAAATTAACGAAGGCTAAAATTATTTCAAAAATGGATTTTCAGGAGAGGGGTGGAGGTCCTGTATGAAAGAAAAATCCCATAGCATCTCTCTGTAGGCTTTATTGAATCTTCAGAATTCACCAAGACAGGGAATGCATAAACTCAAGACACATAAGTAAAATAGGTTTCTGAATAACAAAAGCCACTCCATCTTTTATCCACTCAACATATATGTAATGAGAACCAACAATGCACTTTCACATAAGACACCAAGAGGAAAAAATAGTGGGCAGATGAGAGGTCCAGAAATGCAAATTAGTCCCCCCATGAGGCTCAGGCCTGACTTGTTTACTCTAGCAGCATTGTCTCTCACTCAACTCACTAATATTCCCATATAGAAAAGTGTCACCTGAGTGTTGAATTCACCAATAATTATACACCACCTGAAGAGCCTGTCTAGCAACACATCCAACACCTAACAACACCAATATAATTTCAACCCACTCCCAGAAAAATATTCATGTCTGCTGATATCTTAGAACTCAGGCATGATGGCTGTCCACCTCCAACTCTATTTTCACCAATTATGGAAAAAACACCATGTAAAAATAGTTAATTTCCCTAAGATCCAACCTTCTGCCTTCCAGAGGGCTTCCTTGCTCTGTGCCATTCATTAAAAAATTCCTTAATTATACTGTACATCAGAGAAGATGGACTAATCCTAATCAACTGTAGAGATATAACAAAAACAGCAGAAATATCTTAGAAATATATACTCAAGTTTTAAAAGACAAAAGCTAGATTTTCTCTGATTCTGAATGTTCTGTGGAGTAGCATTTTTTAATGAATAAAAAGCCTGCTTAGGAATAAGGCCAAATGTAGATCCAAATGCAGGAACTGTGATGAAAAAAAAATTGTTTCTGAATATTCACATTGGTTTTTAGGAGAGACATACTTTGCAAAATAATACCTTTTACAACAGGCAGTCCATCATATAAATTTAGTAGATGTTGAAACTCATTTCAATTAATGTCAGCAAGGTTGTTCTCCATTACATGGCATATACAATATGCAACAATTTCATCCATTCTTTCATTCAAAAATGCAATTCAGCTTTTTCTAAATGCCAGGCATAATGCCTTAGGCTTGGGATAAAACAGCAAAGAAAACAGACATATGATTTGCCTACATAGAGCTTAAAGTATATGAGGGATGTTGACTGTAATGACTCAAAATGCAAGGGCTGATAATGATTCCACAGAAAAGAGTAGGAAAGACTGGCATTGGCATATGTGGGGGACTCCCTGGAGATAGATGTCCACATCCCAATTCCTGGCACCTGTGAATATATTACCTCACATGGCAAAAGGGACAGTGGATTTGAGGTTAAGGACCTTGAGAGGAATGATTATCCTGGATCATCTGGTTGGGCTGCTTCTAATCACATGAGTTCTAAAAAGTGGGGAACCTTTCCGAGGTGTGGTCAGAGAAAGAGATGTGAGGATGGAGACAGCGTCAGAGAAATGTGACATTGCTGGCTTTGAAGATGGAGGAGGAGGGTCATGAGAGTGGCCTCTAGAATCTGGAAAAGGAAAAAAAAAAAAAAAAAAAAAAAAAAAAAAAAAAAGAATTCTTCCCTAGAGACTCAAAAAAAAATAATGCAGGCCTCCAACACTTTGATTTTTAACCCAGTGAAACTCATGCCAGGCTTTTGACCTAAGGAACAATGAAATAATAATTTGTGTGGATTAAGACACTAAGTTTGTGGTAATTAGTTACAGCAGCAATAGAACCAATTAATGAAATATATATATGAGTGTGTGTGTACATATAAATATACTCATATATGCATATTATATAAATTTTAAAAGAAAATATATATTAGGGAAAATATAAATAATCATTAATAATGTTAAGCGGTTGTCTGTTTTGTGTTACAGACCCATGTGGTCCATTTCTTACTAATTTCATCCTAATGTAACAAAACACTGAACTTACTAAACATAAAGATTCACTGAACAAAATGATTAAGACTTGCTAACTTTTTAAGGAATTAAAGTTATTCAGACTCAAATTGGTCATGTGGTCACATGGGCTGAGCCTGAGACAAACATAAACTACATTCATTTCTCATTGGTGAACTGCTCTGGACTCAACAGACTTGTAAGATTTGAAGCCAAGCCCTGAAGTCACATACACTTAAGATATCCAAAGATTTTGATGAGCATTAATCATACTTCAAGTTTTTGTGGTTATCTTTATTGCTTGAATTATCATCGATCATTTATTCTGTCAACATAGCTCAATTATGAATGCTACTGAAAAGCAAACTGGGCCCATCAAAGGAGACACAGTATTCCTTAAACTAGGAAGTTGAGGACTTAAGTACCAGAGCTACTCCGAAGTCTTTGAGCAAACTGAGCAAGGTTTGAGTTCAGCTAGTTCCAGAAAAGTAAATTCCCTTTCACAAAAACTGATGAAACAGCTATAGAGAAGCACAAATGACATGAACCTGGAATAAAAATAAACCTGGGGATGAGTCCTGATAATATACCCCACAGTTTAGCAAATTGATTCCTGCGACTTATTCCAATATTCATTAGCTCAGTCAGATTTGATACTTTACTAACATCAGGCCTAAAATTTTGCTCTTTTATGTGAAAAGGGACTATTACACTGTTTTTGGAATACTTTTTTTCACAATAGTGCACATTCATATTTTTTATTATTAATAGATTATACTTATGAATAAAACATTAATATAATATGTACATAAATGGTTTCTGATTGAGTGGACCACTACTGCACAAATTTAGCTACTTCTGCTCTGACTTGTACAACAACATCAAAGCAGACCACCAGACATTACCCACACACAAAAAACGTTTTTTCATTCCCTGAAAAAATTGCCTTCCCCAACAAGTGGTAACATTATGCCCTAGGAAAACAGAATATGTAAATATACTTAGACCACCCAAAGAACAAGCTTCCTTGTCTCTGTGTTCTTCCTTTCCTGTGTTCCTGTTCTCACCATTTACCATCCCCACCTTTTCTCCAAGGTTATCATAAAAATATAATAAATAAATATAAATTAGTTGCTTCAGAAATGTTGTCATTTTAATGTTAAAAACTGAGGAGAAACAATCATTAAGTTAAATTTAACTGTAACTAAATAATAATTACTGAGCACCTGCCACCTTAAAGGCTCTCTGCTAAGGGCCAAAAGCACATCCCTGCTCGCCTAGATAGAACTCCTGCCTAGTGGGGAAGGCAGACAAATGAACGTGAGAATTCCAATGTGGATGAGAGCTACGAAGGGGAAGTGCCATGAAGGAGAGGTAACTCCGAGGGTGTCTGCACTCCTTTGCCAGAGGGGAGAAAAGGGGAAAGTAGGGAATGGAGGAAGGAAGAATAAAACAGCCTTCATCAAGCATGAATAGCACTACAATTCAATCAATTAAATAACTGAGAAATATTTGAATTCTTACAACTAAGGCTACCCTAAAAATATACATATAAGATAATTATCTGGACAAGCTAAAACAAACAAACAAAAAAAACTACTTACCTTCTCTCTCAATTATTTGGATATGATAAATGAAAAAGTCTCTTTCCACTTCACTCTTCTAACACAGAACTTACCTTGTTTTAAAATCAAAATACCTAACAGAAGATATTATAATGCAACATAAATATATTTTGTGCACTTGACAATGGGCCATGAAACTGATCATCAGGTTAAATCTTTGTTAAGAAAAAGGGCAGTAGGAAGTAGAAAAATAATGCATATTTTCAGTGGCTTACTTAGCATATCTGATTCATGGTGTGGATACTTCCTAAACACCTCCCCCTTCTCTATGGCAAAATTACTTTTCAGTGCTAATTAGTAATAATCATTATTTTCTTGATATGTTCTTTAACTTTAAAGCAATTAATAATTTTCAAAATGAGAATAAATTTTGAAGATATTGTTCAAGTTCAATGAAATATTTCATATATGAACTAAATTTGCATTTACCTAACAAAACATTGCCCCTTGCAGTTCACACTATTTCACTGTTATAATTTTTAAACTCAAAAACTCCAGTGAACACATAAAATAACAGAATTGAAGTCACTTGTTTTCTAGTTCTTTGCGTTTATAATTATTGTGTTATTGTTTATTTTGAATCTACTGTATTTATAAAGAATACAATGTCCATTAAAGAATAATCTTTAAAATGTGCTAATCTGAATCATATACATTATTAAAATTCAACAATAACTACAATTGTTTAAAACTTAGAGAAACAAATTTATAATTATTGTGTTATTGTTTATTTTGAATCTACTGTATTCATAAAGAATACAATGTCCATTAAAGAATAATCTTTAAAATGTGCTAATTTGAATCATATACATTATTAAAATTCAACAATAACTACAATTGTTTAAAACTTAGAGAAACAAACTAATTTTGTGAAAAACATTATGACTGATGTTATTAAAAATTGCTGGTGCATGGTAATAGTAAAAAGCAGGCTTTGGTTGGTTTTATTACTATTTATAAATTTCTACAATGCACCCTCTTAATGACTGCATCTAGGGCAGAATGCTCCCATCACTTCACCCTTGGTATTCACAATTTTTAACCCAAAGTTGGATAAAGCCATAAAAATCACTGCTGTCATTATGTGATACATGTTTATTAGGTACAGGGCCTGCTTCAGAGGCCTGTGACTGTGCACAGGACCTCATGCTCATAAAGGGTCCTGTGCTTGGATTTTAATGCCCTGCTATCACAGTCTTGAAATTCTCAATAACTTTACCTACAAATCTGTGTTGTCCAATGGAGCAATGAAGCACAGGTCTAGGCTCACAAGCAGTCCTGCCTCCAGGTGACTTCCTGGGACAGGTTCTCAGCCACCTGCTCTTTCACCCAGTGTTCCCTCTGTTTCTTCCACTGTTCCCTCCTGGTGTGGGTCTTGGCACACCTCAGGGTCACAGACACCCGTGAGGGTCTGTATTGCCTCATAAGTATCCCTATGCTGTAGGAAGCCTAACATCAAATAGCAAA
>NW_007727288.1:0-5632 GCF_000696425.1 Galeopterus variegatus | reverse complement strand
AGGGTCTGTATTGCCTCATAAGTATCCCTATGCTGTAGGAAGCCTAACATCAAATAGCAAATAAAAATACCATTTCACAGGTCGAGGGAGACTGTGGAAGAAAGGAAAACTTTTTTTCCCTTGCTTTTTGAATAAGAAGTCTCACCTTTTCACTTTGTACTAGGTCCCACAAATTATGTAGCCATCCCTACTCATATATGTGGGTGACTGTGCACAAGGGTATATGTCTGGTTTTGTACCTATAACAAATAAAACAACTTTATATTTTATTTTATTTGTTATAGACACAAACTTTATATTTTATATAAAGTGCATTTATCTATAATTTCACAATATATAGATAACATAAGTGTATATATAACTTTACTATATTTTAACTATAAAGATGAGAAAAATAATTTTAATAGTTTACAGATTGGGGAAAAGGCAGGCATTCCAATATAATAATATCTTCTGAGTTTCTTGTGACTGATGAATTACCTTGAAAACTCTTTAAGAATATCTCATATGCTAAAAATCCAGTTATTCTAGCTTCAGACATTCTAGAAGGACATGACATTACTTGCATGTTGTTCCCACTAACAAAATCTGCTTTGCAACTTTGATTTACTCACAGGAAAGAGATTTTTGGTCAGAAGCCAAAGTCATCAAATATTAAGAGTACGGTGTTACATCAAATGTATTGAGGGATACTCACAACCCATCAACTAATTTTAGCACATTTCAATTATTCAAATAAAGAACTTACACTGAACAATCCCAAATCTTCAATTTCATGCCCAAAAATGTCACGTGCTTTGTAACTCATAATTCTCAAAACATACTTTCATAAATCTTGAATTATTCCATTTACAATAAGCCTGATGAACAAAATATTCACTTTTTAACTCTTTCTTTTTTTAGCTCTATTTTTAAAGATGGCTCCAATATCAATATGTAGTTGAAAATATCTTCAAGATTTTCTTCTTCATTTTAAAAATGGCATGAAGATTCGAGTGGAATAATAGTTATAGACACTCCATAGTTGGAAATACACACACACACACACACACACACACACAGAGATATATATAGAGTACCTTGAAATAGATATTTTTGCTCTAAAGTTAGACAGCATTTCCAATATTTCTGAGCTATAGCTAAAACTTCAAAAAAAAATCTATGACATTATGTCACATTTGAAAAAGATTAAGAGCTGTCCAAACTGCATGGGCTATTTATACCTTCAAATATGGCTCATAATTCCTGCCATATTGACTTTTATCCAATACCATCTAAATTCTAATTTCTAATGCTCTTCTGTTATTCACCAACTTAATCCTGAGCAACCTGCCCCTCTCTGTATCTTCCTTTTGTTCCTTACATTGATGTGCAACCATAGTTTTCTTTCTCCAATCCTGACTTCCTTCTTCAACTAATATTTAGATACTTCCACATACAAAACAATCATATGCAAATACCACTCTGGTCCTGATTTCATTCCTAGAACCTCCCAGGGTTGCTGTACCTTGTGAACAACCAAGCAGAACCCATTCAGAAAGCCAACTCATGTAAAATCTTATGCTCATTTGTAATCTATCATATTCTGTACACAGAAAGCATCCCAGCATATACTGAAGAGTACAAGGATGTGGGGGAGGGGAATGGGAGGGCAAACCAGTCACCTACATTGTTCATGTACTCTGAAAGCAGGTCCTGAAGAGCCTGGCGAATAGCATTGCATTCTGCTATAATTCGCTCCCGATGGAAGTCCCTGGTGCATGAAGAATCTGCCAACAGAGCAGCCCCACTGATAATGGCTTCCAGGCGTTTCTCTAGTGACGGTCTTATTTCCTCCTCAGTCACTGTGAGTGGATTCAGGACAATTAAATTCTAGGAGAAGAACACATTTGGATGGTTAAAACTCACTGGCATTAGATTTTTTTAAAAAATAAAAATTATTTTGTTTTTACATTTAGAATTCAGGTGAGAAAATAAAGACAATTGTATTTTTACTGCCTCAACCAGTTCACACATAATGCTATATAGTGATTATGATTCAGGTAAGTGATGAAAGTGATATGATTATAAACATTGTTTCTAATGTCAGACAGACCTGGGTTCAAATTTTGCCCTTCCCACTCACCAAGGAGTCTTATACCCTCCAAACCTCACCTTCCTGATCTGAAAAATTGGAATATGTTGCCTGTGTCATAGAACTGTTTTAAGGATGACATAAATGCTTATACAATGACAGGCATATATTAACTATTATTAATAAGAGTAAACTTTATCAACTGCACTGTTTATACAATATTTTCACATATGTCATCTCATCCTGATGACACTATGAGGAGCAAGGTAGGAAAGGTATTACTAACCACACATTTCAGCTGATGCTAAGTGAGGCTCAGAGGGTATCTTACCCAAGTCATAGAATGAATAAACAGTAAAGTTCAGACAAGTATCCAAGTCTTATAACACCTAATTCAATATTGTTTCCATTATGCCTCACAGTAAACCACAAACTCTAGCCAACTTTAACATATAAAAGAAAAATCTGAATTTTAATTGTTCATTTAAAACATAAAACTCCATCTTCTTGTTCCTGGATATAACTTCCCACTATTTCTGGCTATTGGAACCTGACCTGGTATTTTTAAGGTTTCCATTAGATGTAAATCTTTAGGTAATAGAAGTCAAGATAACCCTCAGCCCCTGAAGAAGAGGTGTAGGGTATGCTGCTCTGAGAGTCCTTTATTAAAATATATCAAGAGGGCTGACCAGTTAGCTCAGTTGGTTAGAGCACAGTGTTAGAACACCAGGGTCAAGGGTTTGAATCCCCTTCCTGGCCTGCTGCAAAAAGGTAATAATAGTAATAAAATACAGACCCCACTACCTTGGACCCAGGTGGGGGGGAGCTCCAGGCCCCACCCTGCCGCCCCGAACCAGTACTGCGCATGTTAGCCCACCAGTGGAGCCAGCCAGCAGAACCGTGTGGCTCCACGTGGCCCCTCATCCCACCTCAGACCTAGAGGGGAGCACCAGTCTATGGATCTGACCCACGGAATTTGACCCAGCAGAACTCCATGTGTTATGGGCTCGTTCTACGACTACAGACTCTTGAATGGGAACTAAGCTGGTTTAACAAAACCACCAACATACCTACTGTCAAGAAAGACAGTTCACCCCCCACAGTAGCAACCAAGGCCACTCCACAGCCAACCTCAGTGTAATAGAAGAAGCATACCCTCTATCAAATGACCAAGTATCAGTGAAAAAACACTACAAGTACAAACAATAAAGAAGAAATGACACCACCAAAAGGATACAGTAATGCCCCAAAGTCAGACTCCAGGGAACAGGGAATCCTTGAAGTGTCTGAAAAAGAATTTCAAGTAATGATCTTAAGAAAACTTGAAGAAATAAAGGAAGACTCAACTAGAGAACACAATGAAACAAGAAAAAACATCCAGAATATGAAGGAGGAAATCTACAAAGAGATTAATACCATAAAAAACAATTAGCAGAACTTCTGGAAATGAAAGACTCACTCAACAAAATAAATAAAGAACATGACTGAGAGCTTGAGCAGTAGGGTAGAGCAAGCAGAAGAAAGAAATTCAGAGCTTGAAGATGGTCTTTTTGAAATAACTCCGGCAGACAAAAAAAGAAAAAAATAATTTAAAATAATTAGGAAAACCTAAGAGAGATAGCAGACAATCTCAAGAGCTCTAACATCTGAATTATAGGCATTCCTGAAGGGCAGGAGAAGAGAAAAGGTATCTATAACCTACTCAAGGAAATATTAACAGAAAATTTCCCAGGTGTAGGGCAAGATACAGACCTTCAGATCCAGGAAGCTCAAAGGACCCCAAACAGATTCAACTGAAAAAGATCCTCCCCAAGACATATTATAGTTAAATTCACAAAGCTCAAAGACAAAGAGAGAATTCTACAAGCAGCAAGAGAAAAGCATCAGGTCACTTATAGGGGAACCCCCATCAAACTAACAGCAGACTTCTCAACCAAAACCCTACAGGCCAGAAGAAAGTGGAACAATATATTCAAAATACTAAAAGAAAAAAACTGCCAGCCAAGAATTCTTTACCCAGCCAGGCTCTACTTCAGAAATGAGGGGGTAATAGTGTATTTCCCAGACAAACAAAAGTTGTGGGAGTTCAACACCACATGACCAGCCCTACAAGAAATTCTCAAAGAATAATGGTGACCATCATCATGAATACACAAGAAAGAGCAAAACCCACAGTTAAAACAAAAATGACAGCAAGAAAGAGAAAGAAGCTAAACCATTCCACCTTAAATCCCCAACTCACATTGAAGAAGAGAAATAAAAGGGGAAATAATGATCAAAAGATATTTAAACCACCTAAATAACAATTAAATGACAGGAATTAAACAACACTTCTCAATAACTACTCTAAATGTGAATGGACTAAACTCCCCATTCAAAAGACACAGACTAACTGACTGGATTTAAAAGATAGACCCAAGTATATGCTGTCCTCAAGAGACCCACCTCATCTGTAAAGACACTCACAGACTAAAAGTAAAGGGATAGAAAAAAGTATACCATGCAAATGGAAACCCAAAACAAGCAAGAGTAGCTATTCTAATATCGGACAAAATAGACTTTAAACCAAAAAACATTAAAAAAGACAAAGAAGGCCATTATATAATGATAAAGGGAACTATCCAGCTAGAAGACATAACAATCATAAACATGTATACACACAATACCAGAGCACCCAGATATATCAAGCAAACACTTAGACCGAATGAAGGAGATAGGTGCTAATACATTAATAGTGGGTGATCTGAACACCCCTCTCTCCGCATGGGACAGGACTTCCAGGCAACAAATCAACAATGAGACACAGGATTTAATCTACACCCTAGACCAACTGGACTTGGCAGATATATACAGAATATTTCACCCAACAGCTAAAGAATACACTTTCTTCTCATCAGCTCATGGTACATTCTCCAGGATAGACCATATATTATGTCACAAATCTAGTCTCAGCAAATTTTAAAAAATTGAAACTATTCCAACAATCTTTTCAGACCACAATTGACTAAAACTGGAGATAAACAATAAGCAAATTACTGGAAGATGTACAAATACATGGAAAATAAATAATAGGCTCATGAATGACCTATGGGTCCAAGAAGAAATTAAACAGGAAATCAAAAAATTTCTAGAAACTAATGAAAACAAAGATATATCATACCAAAACTTGTGGGATACTGCAAAAGCAGTACTAAGAGGGAAAATTATTGCAGTAAACGCTTATATCAAAAAAAAAAAAAATGGAAAGACTCCAAATAAATGAACTAACACTACACCTCAAAGAACTTGAAAAACAACAACAATCCAAACTGAAAGGCAGTATACAGAAAGAAATAATTAAGATCAGGGCAGAACTGAATGAAATAGAGACCCAAAACACAATAGAAAAGATTAACAAAACTAAAACTTGGTTTTTCAAGAAGATAAACAAAATAGACACACCATTAGCTAGATTAACAAAAAAAAGAGAGAATACCCAAATAACAAAAATCAGATATGAACAGGGAGACAGTACAACTGACACCAGAGAAATACAAAGAGTCATTAGAGACTATTATA
>NW_007727287.1:506535-507508 GCF_000696425.1 Galeopterus variegatus | reverse complement strand
ACTTTAAGAATATTTTGGCTCCTCCAACTATCAGCTGTGTGACCTTGGAAAAGCTACTTTACCTTGCAGCTGTTAAAAGTAGAAAATAATTGGACCTATCCTAAATGGTTATTTTGAGGGCAGCAGAATTAATATGCAGAAAACCTTTAAAATTGTGCAAATAAGTGCATTAAGTGTTAGCTATTATTATGGTTATTGGTGTTGATATCACTATTAGCATCATTATGCTTCCTCTCAGTTGTGTCCCCTGCCCTGTGATATTCTAACCTTTCTGAAGGCTCCCTCTGATAATTTCAGTGTCTTCTTCTATGTTCCAAATTCTCTCCTGGAATATTCTTTGGAAGATAAGGCAAAGAAATTACAGTTAAAATAATTTCCCTCTTCCTGATGCTAGTAATAGAAACACCTAAATCAACTGCTTGGCAATCAGGCAGGATTCTCATAAATATGACCGTCAGCACATTAGAAGTTAAGCTTTTTGCCAGCAAAAATGCACTAAATATACTTTATGTCATTATTCTTTTTGAGATGCATCACAAACTCAGGCCCACCTCTGAAATCTATTACCTTAATAGAACAGAGCACTGACACAGATGATTGAAAGCACTGAGACCTGGCTTCCTGGGGTGGGGGGAACAACGCTGGATTCTCCATCGTGCAAAAGTCAGCCAAAGAGACAAAGGCGGCCGTACAGCAGGCCTGAATTCCTTGCTGTGGAAAGGTGGATTAGGCAAATGGAGAACCCACCCCTGGAGTGCTCTGGAAAGCAGGGGTGGAGGTTAGTGCTGAAATATCTCTCAGTCCATGGTGTTTCAAATACCTAGATTTTTAGCTTCTCAAAGTGATGGAAATACCGTATGACAGTTTAACAACATGATCCCCAAGTTGTTTCCATTTAGAAGTGGGTGTACGTATCTTCCCTGTGAACCTGGGCTATGACTGTTTGAATAACAGAATATGTTGGGAATGATGC
>NW_007727287.1:504389-505716 GCF_000696425.1 Galeopterus variegatus | reverse complement strand
TATCTTCCCTGTGAACCTGGGCTATGACTGTTTGAATAACAGAATATGTTGGGAATGATGCTACGGCAGTTTCTGGGCCCAGGACTCAATAAATAGGCAGCTTCAGTTCCTCTTTATTCAAACACTTACTGTTGGAGTCCAGCCACCATGTGTAAGGAAACCCAAGCTGCTTGTGGAGAAGCCTTCAAGAAGAGGCCCACATGGAGAGGAACTAGGGCCGTGTGTCTCAGCCCCCGCTGAGCTCCTGGCTGACAGGCAGCATCCAATAGCCACCTATGTGAATGAGTCACCTTAGAAGTAGATGCTCTGACTGCTAGTTGAGCCACCCCAGTTGAGACAATATGGAGCAGAGAATGAGTCTCTCTGCTGAGCTCTGCCCAAATTGTAGATTCATGAGCTAAATAAATGACTGTGGTGGTCTTAAACACTAGGTTTTGGGATGGTTTCTTATTGCAGCTAATTAAGTGATATACTCCATGTTTTGTGGGAGAATCCCTTCATGGAGCCTCTCAGTAGTCTCTCTACCCTGAAACATTGCTTCCTTTCCTCTCTCCTTAGTCCCGCTGAGGACTGAGGTGAGCTGTCAGAGCTGGATATATTGCAAAGACACAGGGAGCCTTTGGTCAGAACACAGATGTTATGATGATTCCCCAGTAACCATCTTTAGATTGTCTTTCTGAATGTCAAGCAGTATGAAACTTGCCCCTAAAATGTCTTGTCCCAGTCTCTTAAAAAATCAGACTTCTTGTAAACAATCACAGAAATGCAAGTTATGTAAAGGAGGTACAATTTTACAGTGGAAATTAGTTTCTTTTTTTTCCTTAAAGGATAATATTTAATACTGATGAAGTTAGGATGATATGAACATATTGTATATGGCAGGGTAAATTAGTACAATCATTTTAGAAAACAATTCGGTAACGTGTACCTACACACTCTCTTGTCCACACACATGCACACTAACATCACCAACCTCTGACTCAGTAAGTTTACTTCTATTAACTTATCATAAGCAAATAATCTAAAGTAGAAAGAAAAAAGAAACTTATTAGAAAAGATTTTTTTTTACATATATATAATGGTGAAAAAAGTGAAAACGGCTTAAATTTCTAAATGCGGGGAAGCAGTTAAAATAAACATATATTACACCAGCTGTAGTGGATTGGAATTATGTCCCTCCAAAACTCACTGAAGCTTGAATTGTGTTGAATCCTCCAAGTTTTATGTATTAGAAACTTGGCCCCTACTGTGACTGTTAAGAAGCTAGGAAATCCTATTATGGTAATCAACAGGTGCAACCTTGAAGAGGTGATTAGATTATAGGACC
>NW_007727287.1:502574-503396 GCF_000696425.1 Galeopterus variegatus | reverse complement strand
TTTAAGAGAAAAAAGAGGAGAATCTGTCTCTCTCTCTGTGTTCTCTCTGCTTTCACCATCTTGCAATGTGAGGGGGTCACTGCCACCACCATCAGTGGCAGTGGATTTCCCAGCCTCAGAAGCTTTAAGATAATAAATTTCATTTTCTTTATAAATCACCCAGTTTCAAGTATTTTGTTATAAGCAACAGAAATGGACTAATACACCAGCCTCATGGGATATTATACAACCATTAAGACAATAATAATAGTGAATCCTAAGCTTATGATGTTAATACTATACGGGAAAAAATCAGAGTATAAAATTGTATATCCACTGATCACAACTTTATAAAAACAGATGTGCATATAGACAAGTACTAGAAGGGAGAGAGAACTGTGGTTACTAGAGGTGGGACGGGGAGAAGAGGGAATAGAGTGAGAGGCTGGTTAATGGACAAAAATTACAGCTAGATAGGAAAAATTAGCTCTCTTAGAGTACAGTTGAGCTAGGCATCTGTAATTAACAATAATTTACTGCATGTTATCAAATGGCTAGAAGAGAGGAGATCAAATGTCCACATCACAAAGAAATGATTAAGTTTTACAATGAATATGCTAATTACCCTGATTTGATCATCACACACTGCATACGTGTATTGAAATATAACTCTGTGCCCTAAAATATGTATAATCAATATGTTTCAATTAAGAAAAGAAGTTATTTTAATTTTTCCCCCTTTAAAAATAATACGTTGTAAAAATAATAATAATAATAATAATACGTTGTAATTTTTTTAACATTTAAAAAAGGGGAAAGGGAAGATGTTCCACTAAAAAAAAA
>NW_007727287.1:498637-500826 GCF_000696425.1 Galeopterus variegatus | reverse complement strand
TAGTTGAAAAGATTATCATTCCCTCTTTTCCTCTCTCAATCTCTATTTCTCTCTCACGCACACACCCTAAATTATTTGAGTTGTTTAAAAGAATCTGCATTAACACCTCCTGATCACTGTCAAAGTAAAAATTGCTTAATATTTAAGCGATAAAATTCGTAGCACTAGCGTCATAGCTTTGATCTTAATTGGCTTCTGATACTGTGACTTACACTGGAGTTGTTTGTGGGCTTTTAACATTATAGAAAAACTCCCGATCTCTTCTCTGCCCGCTAAAACAGGCTGACAAAATGCTTGTAAAGGAGAGAGGCCAACTTAATGATGTAAATGTTTAGGTGGGCGATTAGAGACACTTTGAGCATCAAGTTCCCTTGTGATCTCAAATTTGCTCAAGTAAAAGGTGGCTTCAGGCAGAACTGAAGGTGTATCTAAAAAGGATGATTGCTGAATCTCAGTTAATTTAGAGTTGTTTGTTTTCTTTGAAATGTCTTTTATCATTGCAATTTGCCTGAGACCTCAACTTGATGGAAAATGAAGCTATCTGACATCTGTGTCTGCCACTAAACAGCTATAAGATTTAATACAGAATTTGTAACAGTGTTCGCAGAGGTGCCAGAATGTCTGAACCAGAAGAGATCTCGGTTCCCGCACTGAGTAAATGCAGACTCAATTCTTTCTTGAGAATTCTTTCTTGCACCTTGGAGAAACTGGGTCTCAAAGAATTGATATTTGGGACACGATGACTAATACTTTCTAAAAGTTAATGATGAANAAAAAAAAATAAAATAGTCACCTTCCACTCAAATAAGCTGAGCATTTTCTTGGTGAAGACAGTTATTGTCTGTCTGTTGAACAGAACAAATAATTGATACTTGGATTACCGAATATGTTTCTTGAAATATACAAGTTATTTTAGACAATAACTTCCTAGAGAACAAGTCCTCTATCATTTTACATGTCCTATTTATACTGTAGGTGTGCAGTAAGAGAATATGGTCATTCAGAAATTTCAGTTAAATTAGCACATTATAATTTTGGCTTGGCACCTCTCTCTTTTCTACCCCTACTTTTTCCTTCCTAAGCTTCCAAAATATAAAGTGCTAAAATAAAACCAGCAACAACAGTTTCTATTTTTAGAGTGAACTTTAATCTGACTTCCACAAGGATCCATGCCAATTCAAAATCACTGCTGTTCTCTTGGTGCTAATAATATAGGGGTTGTCCTTTGTATTAGAGATTGAGAATTACAGTTACACAGGAGAAAGAAACCTGGCTTAGACTTCTCAGGGGTTAAATCTACACCAAAAAAAGCAAATGGAAAACTGATTGCAATTGTGTACATAGATACTTAAAGCCAAAAACATTTGTACCCCAGTTGTTCAAATATTGGCATTAAGATCTTTCTCTTCTCTGAAAACATGCACAGGAAAATGGAGAATGAAGACCTAGCTCGTTTAAATCCCAAACTTCCTCTTAAAGTCATGGGAGTGTGGTGGCAGCAAATGGGGACATTCCCTCTGCCAGCCTTCTTGCTCTTTGCTGAGCTTATTACCCTAGAGCACCACCGACAATCTAAGCATTAAGGAAACTTCTATTTGAATGTGTAAGCAAAATATTAAATGCATATTTTCATAAACTAATTTCTACAGCTGAATTGTTTATATGTTACTTTGAAGATAAAGTAATGGTCGGAACACTGAATCTATTTCAGAATTTGGTCACACTGAGCCATTTTTCTTAGTCATAAACTATAGCAGATAAGGGCGATTCTGTAATTCTGCCGTTAGCTGTTCGAGCAACAAGAAGTCACACTTCAACTGTCTCTGTGGCCCTTTTCAAATCAGCCCACTCAATGCTAATACAATGTAAACACATCAGTCAGCCAACCACCAGGGGTTGAAGAAATATCTTGGGAGCTAAAATGTAAACTCCTATTTGGTTCCAAGACTTCTAAGCTACGCGTCCTTCTGTTACACAATAAATAAAACACCCAGAAGTCAAGATGTTCTCCACCCAAATAAAATAAAATTAAACTAAATAAGGTTAAATTAAATTAAAATATGTAAATAAATAAACCCAACAAACTGGATAACTTTTAGGAGGCCTAAAGACATAATTCTTATAGCTCTAGTTGAAAAGATTATCATTCCCTCTTTTCCTCTCTCAATCTCTATTTCTCTCTCACGCAC
>NW_007727287.1:495602-497642 GCF_000696425.1 Galeopterus variegatus | reverse complement strand
TTTTTTTTTTTTTAAAGTATGGCAGAAGTTCAGGAGTGAGTTAAGTCTCCTCTGGGAAATTAGCCTAAAATCTACAGAGAAGACAGGACAGATCCAATTGAAGTGAACGGAATAATGCCAGTGCTCAATCAATTTGATTCATGTAATAAAACCACCAAAGAGCATATAGGCCTAGGCTAGAAGTCAAAGGTTTCAGCGACACAGCTCAAGAAGAGTCTTAATTTCATTTTTTTTTTTCTGTTGGTCCCATAATCCCCACGTCCTAATTTCTAGTTGTGAAAGTAAAGTCACTGCAGTTATAATCCAAACCCAGGCCTGAGATCATTCTACTCAATGTCTTACTCTCCTGAGGTATGAAGATGACCAGCCACAACCCTGGAGACCATAACTATTCTGCCTTAGTTTACCAGTGAAAAAACCAAGGCCCAGGTAAATCACGTGGCTGCCCAAGTTAGTGACACCATTAGAACTCAGGCCCAGGCTCTTTGACACTGTGCAACTCATGTCTGCCCACTCAGATCAATACATAACAAATGCCACTGGTAAAAAGCAGCAGTCAGGACCAGCCAAGTGATTTGCAGGCCCAGTGCAAAACGCAAAGTTGGGGCTCCTTGACAAAAAAGTATTAAGAATTTCAAGATGGCCACAGCAGAGAAGTCTAAGCGTGGGGCCAAGTGTGACTGCTTGGGTTGGTCACACGTCCACGAAACGGACCGTGTGTACAGTTATTGATCTATTTACTAGACTTTGACTCTATGAAGGCAAAAGGGGAAGAAAAGCTCTTTAAACAAGGAAAATTCTAAAAAATTATCTGTTGCATAGATATATGAATGAGTGAAGGATGTAGAAGCATGTAGAAAATTACTACTATAAGTTGCTAGAACCAGGCCTGACAAGTGACAATGTGTACATGTGGTAGTGCTACTGTGCTTTGAGGTGCTCAAGAAATGCCAAGTTCTTACCAGAACTGTTCTTGTATTTTTTCTTTTTATGCATTTAGAAGTAGTCATCCAAATATGGGTTTTTTTGGAAGCAATCCATGTCCAAAATATACAAGCCTTTCACATATAAATATTTCATATATTGTCAGACATCCTTAAATTGAAAACAATAGTAGTACTGTAATAATAACAAAACTGCTACAATGTATCGGGTTTTTATTATGTCAGACACCATGCTGAGAATTCTGTATATATTTCCTCCCAAAGATCGCATAACATCTTTATGAAGTAGAAATATTATCCTAACTTTCCAATAAGGAAAACAAGGCTCTGAGAGGTTAAGTGGTAGAATTAGAATCTGAACTCAGGACTATTTGGAACATGGGGATTAATAGCTGGGAAGGAAAATAGTGCAAGCTGAATATCCAGACAATGGTGGAGCAAGGGCTGTTGTTTTTCTTTAAAGAACAAGACTTTTTAAAATAAAGCCTGAACGAAGTTTCACCTTGATGAACAAAAATGCAACTATAAAACACTGAAAGTAGAAATTTCAGATATTGAAAATCTAGGTAGTTAATTTTTATAGCTTCATGCAAAGGCAGATCAGCTGTGCAAAGAGAGGTAAAGGAGGAGCCTCCTCACCCACATTTTATGATACCTTGTAATTGATTTATTGTATTGCTGTTCCAAGAAAAGAGGTTAAACAGTACAGAGTGAAGGAGGACACTGAGCCAGGCTAAGATTTCCATTCAGGTAGCCTGCAATATATTTCATTAAGTGACAAGAAAGATAAGAAAAGTGGATAACTTTCCTCAGTAGATACAGAATTTATTATACGTAATAGAAACACATGGAACTTTAACTTTAGATCTTCAAGGGTTAATAGCTTTTTTTGAAGTAGGAACCATGAGAAAATCTGAATTTATAATCATGAAATGTCTCACAGAGCTGAAGAGAATCAAGTTAGTGTTTTGTCTCTACCTCTCAAGAGATAAAAGTACCTTCATAATTATGGCTTGTATTTACTATGATGTTTCATGGTGTTAATCTGGCAGGGGTATCTATTTCTCATTAAAACAAGCTACAGAAAAAAAAAAAA
>NW_007727287.1:484615-495532 GCF_000696425.1 Galeopterus variegatus | reverse complement strand
ACAAGAAAGATAAGAAAAGTGGATAACTTTCCTCAGTAGATACAGAATTTATTATACGTAATAGAAACACATGGAACTTTAACTTTAGATCTTCAAGGGTTAATAGCTTTTTTTGAAGTAGGAACCATGAGAAAATCTGAATTTATAATCATGAAATGTCTCACAGAGCTGAAGAGAATCAAGTTAGTGTTTTGTCTCTACCTCTCAAGAGATAAAAGTACCTTCATAATTATGGCTTGTATTTACTATGATGTTTCATGGTGTTAATCTGGCAGGGGTATCTATTTCTCATTAAAACAAGCTACAGAAAAAAAAAAAAACGTATGGAACCATAATGAAAGCAAACTCATTTTATATATTCTGTCCATTTTCTTGCAGCATTTTCCTCCAGTGTCATATCTTTTATATTTTTAATTACCTAATTAAATGCAAATTCTGTTCCAGGTATGCAAAATTTTCAAATACTGCAGGAAAATATTTCCAGCCAGGCACGAACTTTTTATAGTTTGAGTGCACTCATGAATGTGTTAATGTAATGTACACTATCCCGTCTGCATAATATGCATTTATGACAATGCATAAATACAAATACTTTCTAACAAAATGCTGATTTTGCCTATGTATCAGCTGGTAAGCCAATCTGCCCCCTCTAGGTCAACTGTGGTGGTCCTGTTCCCCTGCCCATCTGCATAATATGCATTTATGACAATGCATAAATACAAATACTTTCTAACAAAATGCTGATTCTGCCTATGTATCAGCTGGTAAGCCAATCTGCCCCCTCTAGGTCAACTGTGGTGGTCCTGTTCCCCTGCCCGAGACTGCTTTAGGCATCAGTCATGAGTAGGTGATATGATTCTAACCAGAGACTGAGAGGAAGTCTGTTACCAGGAAAGGTTTCCTGAGAAGAGCTGGTCTCTTGATCTGTTGGATTCTCACCTGGAATGCACCATTAGGTACA
Organism: Galeopterus variegatus; assembly: GCF_000696425.1. Taxonomy (NCBI): domain Eukaryota; kingdom Metazoa; phylum Chordata; class Mammalia; order Dermoptera; family Cynocephalidae; genus Galeopterus; species Galeopterus variegatus. The sequence goes on along the minus strand of NW_007727287.1, from coordinate 494,571 downwards.
TTCATATTCCTAATGTCTTATTAGGAATATAAAAAGAGTTTGCTAAGGAGGTCAATAGGCTGAGAATGGCAAAGCGGAGCATGGAAAGCACCTGAGTCTGTGATGACTATGTCTAGCCAAATAATTAATCAGCCTTGAAGTCACCACATCTCAGAACTTACTATGTGATTCAATAAGGTCCTAACTGTTTAAGCAATTTTGAATTAGGTTTTCTGTTACTTGCAGCCCAAAACATTCTAACTATGGGAAGCCCAACCTGACTAAGCACCTTACTGTGTTCTAAGAACTGTGATGACAAATTTCTATGCATTATCTCTAATTGATTTCACATCTCTTTAAAAATATTTTCTACATTTTACAGAAAAAGAAACAAAGACTCAGAGAAACTAGTGATATACCTAATTTCTCACATATATTAAGCAGATAGGACAAAATTCCAACCTAAGTCTATATGACTTCAAAGGCTATCACTTAAAATCTCTGTATGGATATATGTATATGTGTTGTAGTGTTATATTTTTATTTATGCCTACACTTATCTACACCTATGCATGCCAAAGTTGGTTTCTATAGTGGCATAATCATTTACCACATTTTTTGAGTCTTTGATAAAATGTTAAAGATACTGAGAACGATTGAGGGAATATACAACAAAATGTACCAAATGGCAAGAACTGGGTAAAGTAATTATTACAAAATTTTCTTATGGACTTGGAGTTACTTATTTTCCTTCTCATGGGTCATATAATTCAAACTCTGTTCTTGCAGTTAGTTGAGACATCACTTCAAATGACATCTGCATTAAATACTTACCAACCTGTACAGAGATCATGCTTAATGAGGATGAGTGTTCTAAGGGAGATAAACGTCTCTAAAGAAAATACTGAATCAAAGATGGCAAATTTGTTCTACAGGGACTACTATACACCCTCTCTTATTCATATAAGATTTTTCTAATCAATAAAAGCATTCTTTTCCTCCTGGCCTTGACGCAGGCCTGCAAATTCCCACAACAAGCTGCAACAGCCACTACCAATAAGTCAGGTTTGGCTTTCTTCTTTGAAACTCATTTGCCCTCTCAGTTCTACGTGTTCAATAGGGGATGGCTCTTCAGGGACATAACTGAAAATTGCAGGGAAATTGTGGAATGGTAACGTATCTGCCCCTGAGAGCTGAGTGAGGTGCAATTACTGCTAACTGAAAATATTATCTATGTATTTCTGAAAATTGAGTCTAAAAACTATATTAGCAGCAATGAAATTTAAGTGATCCCAAAAGAAAAGGGCAAAGTGTTGTAAAATATAAATGGCAATAATAAATTTAAAAAGTTGGACCGTGTGTCTGTTTCTTTTTACAGATAGCTATATGCGCATTCATGAAGTGGATTCGTATCTTCTGAAATCACCAGTATAGTTGATCCTACTACCTAGGCAATTAAAATACGAAAATAAATATAGCATTACAGAAAGAACCTTGGAGGTCACGTAGTCTCTCTGCCATCCACTCCCATCTCACTTTGCTCTAAGAAGAAATCTAAGGCTAGCAGGCCAGAGCCTTGTCCATAGATACCTGGTTGGCTGATGGCTGAGCTATGATAGGTTTCCAAACTCCCAGTTCTGTGCTCTTATTCCTTTTTCAAATTGCTCTGACAGCCTTTCAGTGATGGGTGCACATTTTGAGCTTTAGTATTTAAAATTTATTCATTTAAACTTTAAAATTACATTAAACCTCAGAGATTAGCTAAGTGTGTGGCACAGAGAAGAGAGGGAGAGAGAGATGAATAAGAGAGTGAGGAAGAGATCTTTGGTAACTTTTTTCTTTGGAGACCAAATAGAACACAGGCTCCTGATTTTCTGATTGAACTCTGAGGACATCGAGCCTCACGAGCAAACTGGAGATGGTCTTGGCCATCAGTGGATGGGGTAGGATAGTCTTTCCCGAGGAATCCCATCCAACTGGCCAAGACATAGTGCCAGAGCCTGCAAATGATGGTCTGGTTACCTTTGTCATCTTTCTTCAACCATCCTGTGCTGAACTGGTAGCTCTTAATAAAACACTTTCCCATGCACCTCCAGAATGGTCCCCTGGTCCCCAAAATGCTTCTAGTCCACTCAGTCACTCAGTGAAAGACAAATAGATTCAGAGATCCCTGTACATTCAATTTATAAGGTAAGTAATATTCACCCTCAGAAGAAATGAATGAATGACTGTACGTAGTATGCTTAGTACAAAGTAGAATATAAAGAGTAGTACAGTCAATGTTTGTGTTGTTACTACTAAGACGATTATATTTAAAAGCCCCCAATTGATTATTCTAAAAGCAACAGGGCTCTTCTCACCACTTATGTTCTACGATTTTATTGTTTCTTCCACTGATTAAATTGAGGAGGTTTAGAGTGAGTGGTTGAGATCATAAGCATGGGCATGAATTCTGACTCTGCCACTGCATGATCCTAGCAAGGTACCTAACTGCGGTGGACAGAATGACATCCACGCTCCTTAAATATGCCCATGCCATAATCCCTGGTTTAGAGTGAGTGGTTGAGATCATAAGCATGGGCATGAATTCTGACTCTGCCACTGCATGCTCCTAGCAAGGTACCTAACTGCGGTGGACAGAATGACATCCACGCTCCTTAAATATGCCCATGCCATAATCCCCGGAACCTGTGAATATGCTACCTGACAGGGCAAGAGGGACTTTGCAATGTGATTGAGTAAAGGATCTTAAAATAGGGCGATTATCCTGGATTATCAGGGTGGGCCCAACGTAATCACAAGGGTCCTTAAAAGAAGATGGAGGAGGTAGGTTGAAGAGTCTAAGAAGACGTGGTTATGGAATCAGAAGTTAGATTCATGGAACTGCTGCTTTTGAAGATGGAGGAAGGAGCCACAAGAGAAGAAATGAACACTGCCTTGAGAAGCTGGAAAACACAAGGACACAGATTCTCCCTAGAGCCAACATCTTCATTTTAGCCCAGTGAAACCCTCTTCAGACTTCTGACCTCCAGAACCATAAGGCAATAAACCTGTGTCATTTTTAAGGCCACTGAGTTTGTAGTAATTTGTTACAACAGCGATCGAAAACTAACTGATGCTTCTTGAGCATCTGTGTTCTCATCTATAAAATGGGAATAAAAAAGTATGTGCCCTAAAAGGCTAATATGAGCATTATATAAGAGAATTAAATAAAACACTTCAGTGCTTGGCACAGATTAAGAATTCAATAAAAGTTTTATGTCATGTATATAATATTGTCATATAGAGTATGGATTTATGCATTGCTGATTATAATAAGTAGTAATTTCATAACATATATTCCGTTGTATCATAATAATACCTTACATTTGAGTAACTCTCATCCGGATTTTACAAAACACGTATGTCCATATTGTCTTACCTGGTTCTTGTTAAATTGTGCAGGGACAATAGGGCATCTGCAGATGAAGAAACTGAGTCTCCAAGGGGATAGTGCTTTCCCTAGTTCATTCAGAGGCTCAGTCATGGCCACTACTGGAGTGCAAGGCATCTGCTTCCAAATGCAGTATGCCTGCAGCCTCGTTGTGTGGCTTATAGAAATATACACATACAGTATATAGAATCTTAATATGAAACAAAAATGATAAAGCCAAATGATGATGGGGTTGTTCATCGCGAACCGGACTATTTCCCATAAGATCTCAGCCAGTGCAGTTTTCTGCCAGGGCCTCCAGCCCCCACTCTTGCAAGCACAGCCTGAGTACTCTCTCTAATGCATCTAGTCAATTGTGCAAAGCACAAGGGAAAAAAATCCCATCCTGACCGCAGCAGGCAATCACCTTATGCCCTGAAGCATGAAGTTTGATTACTCTTATCTCAGTTTATCATTAAATCAAAAACTGTTGCTATGAATACTGGCCCCGGACTCCATTTATGAAATGATACAGGCCAGTCAGCAGAAATAAGTGAGTGCCCTTTTTCTCTCATAATTTGTACTCACTTTGAAGTTCTTTTGCAAACTGGGGGAGGAAAGTCTCTTTAGCTTTGAGCAGAGTTTATTATTTTCTTCACTCTCTCATGAACTAGCTGGGATGTCTTCAGCTCACAATCATTCTCCCTGTGCTGTAGGCACGGGGTCTCAGATCTACTACCTAGTGGCCTGCAAACATTGGCCTTGAGGTCTAGCACCTTGCTTGGATAGGAATCTGCGTCTTAACAAGGTGCCTGGCAGTGTACAGGCACACTGATGTTCAAGAAGCTCTGGGTGCACTAGAGCACCATTTCTCAAAGTGCGGTAAAGGCACAACGGGCATGAGTTACCCAGGATGTTTCTTAAAAATGCAGACTCCTGGGCTCCATTCCAGACCCAGAAAAACAAACCAATTGGTGTCAAATCTCTAGGAATGTGAATTTTAACTCTATGTGATTCCGATAAATTTTAAAGTTTGAAGTCCCTTGGTAGAGATCAAAGATGTAGGAGATGACAGGGATGTCCCTGGAGTTGTTGGAGTGAGCAGAACTGAAGCCATGCTGGGACTAAAACTGTATGGGTGTTAGGAAAAAAAAAAAAAAAAAAGACAGTTTTTTTTTCTTAGCATGCATTTCACTGAGTTCCCTCTGTTCCCATGGTTATTTGATATTTGGAACCTTGGTCACAGGGCAAGATGACATGACTTACATAACTGTAAAGTTGTTTACTAGTCAGCTTGGAGCTGCAAACTTGCCATGAGACACGTACTATCCAGACCCAGAGATACCAAGGAAGACATCAAAAAGCTATTCTGACTCCACCCTGGAGCAGGACCCTAAGATAACATCAAGGACAAGAACAGAAGCCAGATGAACCCTTGGCAAGAATTTGCACCTGGCCCCTTACACGTCCACCTCCCTCCTGCTTTTCATTTCCCACATTCCATTCCCTCAACCTCCTCATTAAAAATCCCTCATTATCTCAGTCTTTGAGATGGTTTTAGTCTGGCCATTCTCTCCTCAGTCCACCAGTATTCCTGAATAAAAGCTGACTTCCATTTTACCAACATTTGATTTTTGGGTTGCTTGTTTTTGTTTGGAGCAGGCAGCTGGACTTGGGTTCAGTAACAGAGTATGCCTGAATATTCATGGCATTATTCAGGTTAGCAGCCCAGGAACCACCAGCATAGAACACATGCCAATTAGTCACATTTGCCCTTCAACACAACCAGCAGTGGGAGCCAGATTGTTGATATCATGATTCTGAAATACCTGACATCTAGGTTAAGGATCTTCAACTAGACATCAAGGTCTGGGGTAAATCTCTGGCCATTGGACCCCTTCTGCCAATTTCCCTTTTCCAGCCTGGGTGAATCTGTGGCAAGTGTAGTGGGTGAAAGTGGAGGGTAACTGTTGTGAAACTGGCTTCAAGGTGTATATATATATATATATCAGTTAAAGAGATATGATAAAATCATGTGAAAAGACAGCATAGTACAAGGTCTAAAAGGACAGGCACTGGAGACAGACTACATTTATTTTTATTTAACAGAATTATATTTATAGCATTTGGTACATGCCAAGCAATATTATAAGTGTGATTCAAATATTAATTCATTTATGTCACACAACAACCCTAGGAGGTAGGTATTACCATCACCCTCCACCTCTTATAAGGTGAAAATGAAGATCAGAGAGGCTCAGTAATTTGCTTAAGATCACACAGCTTATCAGTCACACACAGCAGGACTCAGGCCTCCTGACTGGCTGGCTCAAGAATCCATGTTAAATGTTCTTAACACTGTCTCTCATAGATCTGAGTCTCCTGGTTCCGCTATTCACTAGCTGTTTAACCCTGGGAAAATTACTTAATCTCCCATGCCTCAGTTTCCTCCTATGCAAGATGAGTATTATTAGTAATAGCACCCATCTCAAGGAATGCTAATCAAATGGTTTAATACATGCACTCAAAATAGTATCAGGCATATAGTAAGCACTCGGTATATGTTGGCTCTGAGTTGGCCATTAGTCCTACATGATCAGGGGTAGCATGAGGATTAAATTAGATAACATATTTAAACTGCTAGGCACAGAGCCATGGTGCATGGTAAGCACAGAGTAAGTGCTAGCTGTTATTATTAGGCTAGTTGAGCCAGGCCAATTTATTTTAGATCCTGTCTGGAGACAACTGTGCCCGTGCAGGGGGGCAGCTTGCCCTTCACCTCAGCAAGCAACTGGGTGGGAGCCAGACCAATCACTAGACGAAACAGTTTCTCTGCTTTATGTCACCAGAATATTCCTGAAAAGTTCCCGATGTTGAATTGGTATATGCTTAATTTTTTTTCCCTATTGACCTATTCTATAATTTCTGATTGATCTTCAATTGGCAGTGATTCTCCAGACTTAAAATTCTTCTCTAAGACTGTCTGTCATGTAACTATTAACTTGTAAAATACTTAAATATACCATGGAAAATTGAACCACTGGAGCAATTCTTGGCAAAGCAATTGACTTGATCATTCCCTAATGTAACTGTTTTCATTTTATTTTTCCTTTATTATGTGTTCTAATAAGCATGCTTTTACTACACAGGACTTCTGGTCTTTCCTCCCATGAAGCTTATTACCTCCACTTTTAAACTTAACCATGGGTTGATTATAATTTATGTTAACCAAGGAGTATAATGGGAAACCCCCATGCTCAAGCAGCATAGCTTAGGGGGGTGGGGACTGGGTATAGGAGGAAGAGAAAGAAGGTGAAGAGGTTGGGAAGGGGGGACATGGGGAGCTGCTGATAACAGATGAGTTGATCCTGAAAGTTCAGATGCAGAAAGGGGTGCTAATTCCCCAGGGGCCTTTAAAGATGGGGTTTTCCAAAAGAAAGTATTAATAACTTTCCAAGTTATTTTTCTGAAGAGGTTGGGAAGGGGGGACATGGGGAGCTGCTGATAACAGATGAGTTGATCCTGAAAGCTCAGATGCAGAAAGGGGTGCTAATTCCCCAGGGGCCTTTAAAGATGGGGTTTTCCAAAAGAAAGTATTAATAACTTTCCAAGTTATTTTTCCTCTTTCTATTAGGAAAACGCTGTCATAGCTCCAACCCCCTTATTTTGCACAGTTTACCAGCAATGATAGGCTATATCTACAGGGTAATAAAAAGCTAAACTCAATTAACACATTTAATAAAATATCTGCTGCACATCTACCGTGTGTCACTGCCTCTGCTAATTTACAGTGGTGAACAGGCAACAGAGTCTCAAAGACCCTCCAGTCGGAGCAGCACCTGGAGCCCAACTCCTCTTATTATCATGGCTTTATTATGCTGTTATCCTCTGTTCCACTTTCTATCTTCACATCTCTGTCTCTCCCCACTAAAAATTCCCAAATATGCATGCAATTTATTCTTTATTGTAGAGTCTACATCTAGAGTCCTCTACATCTAAAGTCGATGAAGCAACAACCTTGTAGTATGGTTCTGCCAACCAACTCTGTGAGGGGCACTCTAGGATGGGTAATTTGAGGCAACTCATATTATCCCTTGCAATGCTCTTGTGTACCAATGAACCAGTTGGCAGCTAATGTGTGGGTTTTAGTTCTGATCACAGAGCAATCTACTGAATGGCTATAAGATTGAGCCTGTTCATTCTGATGGCTTAAGCTGGGGGACCATCTGCTAAATGGCTAAGTACAGTAGACCAGAGACACTCAATAAATATTTGTGCATTGCATGGCAAACTGACTCTTCAAACCTGAAATGCAAGTCTGTCACAGGTAAAAACCCAAACGTGGACAACTGATCTAGGCCTCCACCCCCACCCCACCCCAGGACCTTTGCCTAAGCTGTTCTCTATGCCTGGAATGCCCTCCCTCTCAACATCCCCTCCACCACCCCTCACTGTCCACCTGTCTAAATTCTACCTAGTTCAAGGACCAGCTCAAATATCAGTGACTCCACAAAGCCTTCTCTGTCCACCATAGCCAGAAATAACTGCTCACTCTTCTCAGTTTCCATAGGTCTGTGTATATCTTTTCTGGCACTTAAAACACACACCATTTTATGTCGGCTATTTGTTTACCTCATCTTTCCTATAGTACTCAGTAAGATCCCTGAGCTCTGGAACTGTCTCATGCTCCTCTTTGAACCCTCTCGCCCGGGGCACCTACTTGTACAGAGCAGACCCTAGGTAAAAGTTAGCTGAATGAACAAATGTTTGGGCCAGCAATGGCAAAAACAGAAACAACTGCAACATTTTTTATTCCTTCTTCTGCCTCTCCTTCTTCTTCTGTAGCTTTTAAAAATATCTTTGTCTGATCCACCCATTACCCAGGGGAGGATGGGGAACTTACTGATAAATGTAGACAACTCTGCAGACCAAGAAACACATCCAAAGACCCTTATAATAACAAGTGAGGCATGGGCCAATGTAGGGGGAAGCCGAAGTCCCTGGTTTGCTGACAGCCTGCTCCTGCGGAATGGAAGTGCTATTTTCTCAGAGCTTTGTCTGCTCTGGTTCTTATGTGCCAGTGTCTCGGCTGAGTAGAAACTCCTGACTTTATTTTTAAGTACAGACTCCAATAATAGGCTAAGTAATTGCAGATCTTCCTGAGGCCTTATTATACATGCACCAACATATTGGACTTTTAAAACCTATATTTCCTTTCCATAAATATATGTTGAAGACCTTAAATTTCAACATTGTGTGTAATAGTAATGTGTGTGTGTATGTTTTTTTTTTCATCCCATAGAAATCCTGCATAAAAAGGAACAACAACAACAAAATGCTGAGGCATAGGTGACAATTTCTGAACAATGTGTCTGATTACTTATATGGGTTAAAAGACTCTGCTGCAACCATATTATAAGAAAAATGTACAGCACAATATAATACCCAGTCAAACTATATTACCCAGTTCAGTAATACGCTTTCCCTCCTGGTCCCACTAATGCTCGAACAGCTACATCGCGCTGTCTTTGCTGATGGGCCCATAAATACTCCTGGGAAATGGGACAAAGATGCATAATGTATCTTCACCTGCCAAGATCAGGGAAATGGATGTCAATTGCACGGGACGCAGAAGCACTTTTTGGTGGACAGTGATGAATATTGCCATTTGTCCTATGCCACTGTAATCTTGGACAGGGAATCCTAACCTGGAGAAAAATGGTGGGAGAAGAATACTGTTCTAGGACACTTGAAAAGAAGAGCATGTCATAATTATTTGGCCAACAGTAATAAAAATGAAAGAAGAGTCTAACAATATGATTGAGTTTAGGAAAAAAGGTTATGATTTAAGAGCATACCCATACTGTACATTTAATTTCATTCAGTATAAAATACCCCACTCCAAACATGACTCTTATTGAAAAACAAACGTCAGAAATATCAGGGCGTCACGGAATTGTAGGATGGTCTGTATTCTTGAAAGCAATTCAGTGCATGATGAAAAAGTGGTCTGAGATGTCAGGAGACCTGAGTTCAAATCCCAACCCTACCACCTCCCCACCATGGGAAGTGAGGAAACTGACTTAACTTCTCAGTTCCTCAGTTTGTTCTTTGATAAAGCAATGATGTCTATAGAACCCACCTCATGCAGTTGTTTGAGGGTTACATGACAATCAAGATGAAGGTCTTAGTATGGTGCCTAGAATTTAGTAAGCAGACTACACTAAGTGTTAAGTATTGTGTTTGCTGCTGTTTTCTGCTCTTCTTCCATCACTAGCACCATCCCCCTCCCCCACCTCCCAGCTGTTTTGTGGCTGATTTCATCAGTAAACGTTAGGGAAAAAAGGCAGAATACTAGCTAACTCACACCAAAACAGGCAATTTCCCCTTTTACATCAAACTCCAAAAGTAGTATTCCTAATTATGAAAGTTTAAACAAACAAAAAAAGCTTGGAAACATAACCTAACGAACGTATCTACCTAATTCATATTATTTTTGCTTTAGGACATCTTATTCAGTAAAAAGAAGAAAACAAAACAAAACAAAATGTAACAGGAAGCATTG
>NW_007727287.1:478260-483615 GCF_000696425.1 Galeopterus variegatus | reverse complement strand
GTTGAAGACCTTAAATTTCAACATTGTGTGTAATAGTAATGTGTGTGTGTATGTTTTTTTTTTCATCCCATAGAAATCCTGCATAAAAAGGAACAACAACAACAAAATGCTGAGGCATAGGTGACAATTTCTGAACAATGTGTCTGATTACTTATATGGGTTAAAAGACTCTGCTGCAACCATATTATAAGAAAAATGTACAGCACAATATAATACCCAGTCAAACTATATTACCCAGTTCAGTAATACGCTTTCCCTCCTGGTCCCACTAATGCTCGAACAGCTACATCGCGCTGTCTTTGCTGATGGGCCCATAAATACTCCTGGGAAATGGGACAAAGATGCATAATGTATCTTCACCTGCCAAGATCAGGGAAATGGATGTCAATTGCACGGGACGCAGAAGCACTTTTTGGTGGACAGTGATGAATATTGCCATTTGTCCTATGCCACTGTAATCTTGGACAGGGAATCCTAACCTGGAGAAAAATGGTGGGAGAAGAATACTGTTCTAGGACACTTGAAAAGAAGAGCATGTCATAATTATTTGGCCAACAGTAATAAAAATGAAAGAAGAGTCTAACAATATGATTGAGTTTAGGAAAAAAGGTTATGATTTAAGAGCATACCCATACTGTACATTTAATTTCATTCAGTATAAAATACCCCACTCCAAACATGACTCTTATTGAAAAACAAACGTCAGAAATATCAGGGCGTCACGGAATTGTAGGATGGTCTGTATTCTTGAAAGCAATTCAGTGCATGATGAAAAAGTGGTCTGAGATGTCAGGAGACCTGAGTTCAAATCCCAACCCTACCACCTCCCCACCATGGGAAGTGAGGAAACTGACTTAACTTCTCAGTTCCTCAGTTTGTTCTTTGATAAAGCAATGATGTCTATAGAACCCACCTCATGCAGTTGTTTGAGGGTTACATGACAATCAAGATGAAGGTCTTAGTATGGTGCCTAGAATTTAGTAAGCAGACTACACTAAGTGTTAAGTATTGTGTTTGCTGCTGTTTTCTGCTCTTCTTCCATCACTAGCACCATCCCCCTCCCCCACCTCCCAGCTGTTTTGTGGCTGATTTCATCAGTAAACGTTAGGGAAAAAAGGCAGCATACTAGCTAACTCACACCAAAACAGGCAATTTCCCCTTTTACATCAAACTCCAAAAGTAGTATTCCTAATTATGAAAGTTTAAACAAACAAAAAAAGCTTGGAAACATAACCTAATGAACGTATCTACCTAATTCATATTATTTTTGCTTTAGGACATCTTATTCAGTAAAAAGAAGAAAACAAAACAAAACAAAATGTAACAGGAAGCATTGGGTCCCATATTTTGGTACATCACGTGTTCTTTGTGAGATGGGATCAAGCAGTACCATGCTCACTTTCACCAAAGAGCCAGACAGGTCTTTTTCTGTTTTCAGTCATTTAGGATCACAGGCAAAAGGCTACTTCATTCCTTTCTTCACCTTTTCAAATAGATCAAATTCTGAAGGTGTAGGATGAGTGGGGTTGGAACGGCTCCTTCTAATTCTGTATTTCTCGTGGTTTAAAGCCTCCAGTCATTCCTGTGGTCGTGTAAGGTTGGAGCGAGCCCCCTCTTAAGTGGAACATACCATTGCAAGCCGGCAGGGCCTTTGGGCAGATGTGCCCCCAGAACTGGATGATGGGCCCGGCCCAGGTTGCCAAACAATGAAAACTTCCCGTTCTCGGCATTAACTTTAGTTACCACAGCCAGACAATGCTGCCAGTGGTGTGGAAGAAAAAATTGCTGTAGCCAGCTGTGCTGTTCACAGTCGGATGGATTCTGTGTAGCTCCAAATGGTGATGGAGCCAGCAGCCTGTTGTAGCCAAGGACAGGATGATGGATGATCTACATACTGTGTCCAAGTAGAGAGAATGGCAGAAGTTCACTTTGGGGTTGTTAAAATGCTAATCTGGGTGAGTGAACAAAAGCTTAATAGAAAAGAAAAGTTTGAGAAATAAGTACATCTCATGTGGTATCTGTGTGGACCACTGAGTTGATTGCCCTTGGTTACAAAAATGATTGTTTTTACAAAATAAGAAGGTTTAGTAGTTTTCGTGTTGGGAGAAATGGAAGCAGCTTCAGTTAATCAGTTGCACTGCCACTGTTGTTAGGGTCTGAGCAGGAAAACTCAGTCTGACAACAGTCACCTTAACTGAAAAGTGTTACCGTATACTTAATATAGTTATGTGATTTTTATTCTCTCCATGTGCCATGGGAATAAATCAAAACACTTTTTGCCCAACTGGAAGTTGGCAGCTGTTCCCAAATAAGTGGCAACCGAAGACACTGGCTTTGGTAGATTTTAATGGTGTCTCCATTCACATGAGCCATGGAAAGTGAGATGTCCTGCTCTAATGACAGATTCAACATGTAAATTATATTAATAGTACACTGAATCATTCATTAGTGTTTTTTTTTTTTTTTTTTTAAAAAGATGACCGGTAAGGGGATCTTAACCCTTGACTTGGTGTTGTCAGCACCACGCCCAGCCAGTGAGCGAACCGGCCATCCCTATATGGGATCCGAACCCGGGGCCTTGGTGTTATCAGCACCGCACTCTCCCGAGTGAGCCACCGGGCCGGCCCCATTCATTAGTGTTAAAGGCAGGAAGGCTGGACCACTATAAATATTTGGTGTGGATAATCTTGCTTTAAAATCCGTAAAATAAGATAATATGCTTCAAAAGAAAGGTGCATATTTAAATTTCTTGCTAAATGACCCATTTTTCTATTCTTTATCTTTTTATTCTTGCTCAGGTTGAACATACAGAAACATGTCTGGCTCACCTGGTATTGGAACAGTGGCTTGCATAGATCCTTGCAAATGATGGATACTCAATAAATACTGACTGGTTGGCATACCCCAACTGCCTTTTACTTCCTCTAGAAATGAATCTAGAATGTGCAGGCTTAAAGTCTATTAATTGAAATAAAAGATAATATTTTATCCTGCAACATACTAAGGAAGGAGTTCACCTCCTATGGTTACACTAATGACAGTTAGGCATTCAGCCAGGCTCTTAACTCTGCATAAAACGCATCAGAAGGGTGAAAAATGACCCTATTTCAGATGCATTTTCACTCTTTGTATCTTAGTGAAACTCACATGCAAAAACAATGACTAAGCTAATTAGCAAGGTTCATTATGATGGAGCAGCAAGAAGTGAAGAACTTCTCCAGTTTCAATAAGTCCTTAACAATAAATAGTCATCTTTGTGAATCAAAGCTCTGATTCCTGCTTACTTGTCTGTGGCCTTTCAAGCTCAGAAACCACCACATATGAAGCTGGGGCCCACTTACCCCAATCACAGATACTGGACAGAGCTTTCCTGGGCAGCAAGCAAGTGAACTGAAGTCCCCTGGATTTCTAGGTTGCCCTCACTGTAAGGACTAACAGGTTTACGTCATAGCCATCTTTCAAATCCAGCAAACCAGAGGAGACACGACCAGATGGTGCTATTAGAGGGCACCAAAAAATAAAAAAAGAAAAAAAAAAGAGGGCAGAATGCCCACAAATCTAAATCAAACTCAAGTTAACCAGCTGTCTGGTGATGGGTAAGTCACGATATTCCTGGCACACGATCCTGCATCACAGAAATGTTCCTCAAAAAAAAGGGTTATCTGGGTAGCATTCCTCTTTGAAATGAGGCCAGGTAGCAATATTCTGCAGGCTCCAATAAGAAATAGTAACTGGTTGTTAATCTAAATGTGCCAGTGGAAGAAAATGGCCTGCTGAACAACACATTTTGGAAATTTTAGGGTTATTTCTTTAACTGTCTTTCTGAGAGTACATTCTGGAGACACTAACCGTAAAAAACAAAACTCAGCTATGGCTGAGCTATAGTTTGTTTATCTTAAGATGTTTAGGTTCATGGTAATATAGACCCAAATTTCAGAGCTTATCTGGCAATTTCTATTTATCTAAACCAGAGTAAATGTTTGTGTAATATCTGCTTGCTTGACAGAATATGCCTGTCACTCACTACATTAAACATGACTACACACAAGTTAATTTCCTGAGTGAGATACCTAAGAGAGTGAGGGAATTTATTTTTTAACAGCATGAATAAGCCATCATCGACCTATTGTTTTAAACCACCAAAAGGATGGTAAAATCTGTCCTCTGATCTAGCTGTCTGAGATAAGATTTCTCAATACTACAAGGAAGAAACTTAAAAAAATCTCTTCAAACAAGTATTTCTCCTATTCTGAGAAACAGAGACCAAACCAGTTTAGAAAATTGTGAAACCTTTCCCTAGAACTTCAGCCTTGATATAAACAAAGGAATCCACTTTTATTGCTTCAAATATCAAGTAGAGAGAAGGTCAGCCTTAAAAAGCACCCCTACTTTTCACTGCAGACTTCAAATTCTTAGTAGCCAGAAGTTTGGGGGGGGGGGAATTTCCCCCCAAGTAATCAGAAACACTACAGTTATTTTCAAGGAAAAGCAGCCGCAGCCGCCACCGAAGTGGCAGACATAAGGTCCAATTACTGTTTACGAAGTATGCATATCTACAGTAATGATCTGCTGTCCCTTCTGTGTGAAAATCACCCGGCCGAGAGCGGTGATGGGTTGGGGTGCTGGAACAGCGGTTGCTAACTAGTCACCTCAGCAAGGGGAACACTGTATTGAGTCCCTTTAACGCTGTAACTCACACTGCTACTTCAACTTCCCCCAGCTCCATGACATTTAGCTTTTTACAAGTTCAGGAACTAAACAATCACCTGACAGCAATAGTCCCGAGAGTCGACTGAGCGGAAAATTTTCAAACCCACTTCTCGTCCACACCTCCAAGTCCTTTACGACCTTTCATTTCCATCTAAGAGTTATACATGCCAGAGGAAGCTTTAAGCCCTTCCAAATGACCCGAGGCGGACTGCTGGATCGGTTTCTGCACCGATCAGCGGTCACCACCACCGCTGTCAAGACGGGGAATAAAAGTTTCCCTACCTTGGTCCTCACCATGCCCCTGCCAGCAGCTGCCAGCGCGAGCGGCGGCTCCCTCCCGGCCGCAGGACGCCTCCCGCCGCCGGAGAAGGGGCTCATGCAAAATTGACTCTTCCCTATTTGTTTCCATCCATAATTGATGGGCAGAAGAGAACGTAACACGTCTCAGCGCTGAGCTCTTGCCGCCTGGCGGAGACGCTGTCCAAGACGCTTCCGTGCAGCATTTCCAGCCGGAGAACAAAGCACTGAAAGTTGCCGGGGAGAGTGGCCGGGGGAGAGACCGGGGCGCCGGGGTGGGGACGGGAGGGGGCGCTGGGGTGGGCGGTGGGCAGCTCCGGGCCCGGACACCGCCCGCGGCGCGCTCGG
>NW_007727287.1:451231-477837 GCF_000696425.1 Galeopterus variegatus | reverse complement strand
GCCAGCGCCGCCTGGAGGCCCCCACCCTGGCGCCGCGGCCCCGCTGACCCCGCGGTGGCCTCCGCGTCCCTCCTCTCCGGCGCTGGGCTTCGCACCCTCCCTCTCCCCACCTCTGAGGAGCTGCAGCTTCCAGCGACTCCCAGCGCCTCAGTCATCCAGCTCGCTGTGGCTGCTGCAGCCTAAGAAGCAGCCTTTTCGCTTCCTTCCCTTGTTGCTTCTTTTTGTCGCTCCCACACTTCTTTCAGAGCTTTCCTCCAGACATCCGGGGGACAAATCATTGCCGCTCAGAGGGGGCGCGGGCGCAGTTGTTCCGCGAAGTTCTTGCCTTAGTTTTCTCGCCTAAGATTTGTTTTTTAAGCACATCCTTATAAACCCGCCCCTTCATTACCCCTGCCCCCAATTTCTCTTTATAACCACTGGCAAAACAGCTGGGAAGAAGCAATCAAACATTGCTTTATCTTTGTAAAATACAGAAATTGCCTACTAAAAATCCCATTTCTTCTTTGAATGAAAGCCATTCAGTACAGTATAATTTTGCAGGCTAATGAGCCGGTTTTACAGGCAAGCGTTTTGTGTAATATGTTGTGGGAGACATGAAAATGTCCTTGAAGTGACATCATTTAAAATTGACTGTCACAAATGAAAGAAAAAAACTCATATATTTCCAGAACAAGAGAGTTTTAATCCAAACTTCATTTCCAAGAACGGGCTGTGTTTTATTAATTTCCAGTAAATTATGAATCACTGAGGGCTCTAAATGGCTGGAATGAACCATGATGCCCCTGTTTAAAGAAAAAGAAAGAAAAGAGCTTTTTTGCAAAACTTTTAATTTTCATTTGAGTATAGTTAATTACCGTGAAAGACAGAAGAGGGGGGCACAGAAAGGATGTTCCTCTCTTCAATGGTTCCTGCTTTCTCTGAACACAAACTCACATGTTTTCTTTTGGAAAAGTACCCTGTTCCGAGTTGTTTCTGAAACTTCCAGTGACACCCCAAGAAACTGCTGCAGGACGCATCCGGAGAACTGTTTCCTCACCAGTTAACACTTTGTGACCAAAAGGAAGAAGAGAAGACGAGGGGGAGTCTTTCAAAATATAAACTCTCTTCCTGCTGTTCTTCCTATTAGAAGAGGGTAGGGGGCGGAAAGCACAGCTTTGGCAATACAGCTCTGTGATTCTTCTGTTGTTCGATCTTTTGTTGGCTGGCTGGCTGGCGTTTTCTGGTTGTGCTGGGCTCTGACATCATTGCAAGTTACTTGGCAGTCAGGGCCCTTCCCCAGCCAACTTCTGACCCAGAAAGCTGTGCCTGTTTCCCAGTGTCCAGTCATTCTGTATTTTCTCCATCAAGACAGCAAGCCCCACTGGGGGCAGAGGACACTATGTACAGCACGGAGATGCAAGGGGGCAATCATTGGCTTGATTAGTAATCAAATCACCACCGACCTGGAAACAGAGTGCTTGTGAGTTGTCCTGTGTCTGCAGTAGCAGCAAAGGAAAAAAAAAAAAAAAAAAAAGTTCAATTCTCTAGACTCCTGAATTCTTTGTTGAAATTCTTTAATGGCCAATTTTACAGAATGCCATCCAGAGAGTGCAGTGTACCCTAAACTGAGTTCTTAAATCCAGGAATAAAAAACTTTTAGGTTGCCAAACAATATGCTGATGTGTTATTTTGAGCCATGGATTAGACATATTTTCAGTCTAAATATCAGTGAAGACCTCAGAGTCAATCCCTGTATTTGGTCTGCTGGAGGAGGAGAGGTAGGGAAGTCAGCAATCCGCTGGTATGGAAAGAATCATATCCCTTATGGTCAAGATCAAAACATTACACTGAAGGATTCATCATTTCCCAGTTCCTGAGAATCTTGATAGTCAGGAAAATAACTCTCTTTATTTGGATTTTAGTGGAAAGAAGTCTAAGGAGACTGCTCACTCTTTATGCAGCTCCCACTGTTGTGGTTTATTAGCATTTGGTCCTATCAGTTGATTTTACACACTTTTAACCTTTTAGCTCTGTTTACTTCTCCAGCCCAAGGTCCCCTTTGCCTACCTTATGCATTAGGCGCCAGCATTGCCCTGATACTTGTAGTTCCCCACTGGCCCAATTTCGTACTTTCTCAGCTTTCTGGATACTCTTTCCCATACTGGCATGTAGCTTACTTTCTGTATTTTTTAACTTTTAACAAAAAATTTAGGTGTCAAAATTTCCTTCATCTGACTAGCACCTGAGATGGGTTTAACTGCCTCCTCTCTTTCTTCTCTGCTTTCCAAACAAGTTCACCCATGTAACTTGCCAAATTAAAGGGAAATTATCAGTTTAAGATGTCTTCCCCGCTGGACACTCTTTAACGGCAGGGATCTTGTCTCATTTACCTGGGTAGACCCAGTGCCTAGCACAGTGCCTGGCATTTAACTAAATACTGGTTAAACAGATTTGATAATGGGACCTACGACTCTCCTTACGTGCTAAACCAGACAGTATAGACATCTCTAGATTGGATGCTCCTCCAGAGCAGGGATTTGTTCACCCTGTGTCCCCAGGGCTCAGCATGGTGCTGGCATGAGAATGTTTGTTACATGAAGGAATAAATGAATGAATGAAGACATTTGACTGTTTTCACACCCAGAAAGAACATTTAAAGGGTTCAGCTCTTCACCTGGTTATCTACATACAAGTATACAAGGGATCTTCAAGAAGTTTATGGAAAAATTCAAGGGATCTTCAAGAAGTTTATGGAAAAATTACCTTTTAATTCTATTTTTCCATGAACTTTTTGAAGTATGCCCATATTTCCTATTAATAAGTAGTTACTTAATTTACAATGTAGTTTTAAGCATAAAAGCTATGTGAATTTATAGAAAATTTCTGTGTAATTTTCAATAAAAGTTTATCAGTCATCAGAAAGTACAACTCCCTAACCATTACAGTTATTAAATAAAAAATTAGTGCTTACTATGTGCCAAATTCTGTTCTAAGTATTTTACAAATATTAACAGGCATCAATTCTATGAGGTAAGTATTATTATTGTCATCATTTTATAGATGAGGAAACTGAGGCTTAGTGAGTTTAAGTGACCTGCTTAATGTTACACAGGTAGTAACTAAGTAGGATTTGAATTCTAACTCTTACTTAGTTGTAATAGTACATGTTGAGCACCCTAATTTGAAAATCCAAAATCCCAAATGCTCCAAAATCTGAAACTTTTTGAGTGCTGATATGATGCTCAAAGGAAATGCCCATTGTGTGGGCGTGAGCAGGACTGAAGCCATGTTGGGACCTAAAACCTCAAGGGCTCTAAAAGATTTTTAAAAGGCAGTTTTTTCTTTGGTATGCATTTCTCTGAGTTCCCTCTTTTCCCATGGTTATTTGATATTTTGAACATTGGTTATGGGGCAAGATGACATTATTTACATAAATGTCAAGTTGTTTTCAGCCAGCCTGAAGCTGCAAACTTGCCAGGAGGCACATACTATCCAGACTCTGAGAAATCAAGAAGACATCAATAATGTTATGCTGGTTCCACCCTCCAGCAGGATCCCGAGATAACAGCAAGGACAGGAGCAGAAACCAGATGGAGCCCTGGCAAGAATTTCCACCTGGCTCCTTGCATGACTCCTCCCTCCTGCTTTTCATTTCCCATGTTCCAATCCCTCGCCTCCCTCTTTAAAATCCCCTCTGTAAATCTGAGTCTATGAGATGGCTTTAGTCTGGTCATTCTCCTTCAGGTTTACCGAGAGATGGGTTAGCTTAACATCACTCCTCAAATCACTGGTATTCCTGAACAAAATGTGACTTCCATTTTCACCAACAATTTGACTTTTGGGTTTATTTTTGTCTGGGGCAGACAGCTGGACCTGGGTTTAGTAACAGATTCTGGGAAGCCTCAGCTAGGAGCTGGATGCCCCATGTATTGATTGGAGTATTTTGGATTTCCAATTTTTGAATTAGGGATACTCAACCTGTAGTTAATAGTGAGATCATAGTTAATAGCAGTAGTTAATAGAAAAGTCTTTGGAATATAACACAGCTTGGATTCAAATCCAGGTTCCCCCTCTCAATAGACTTGTGACTTGGGATAGTTTATGTAACCACACCAAGCTTCAGTCTTCTCATCTGTAAAACAGGGGTGATGATAAGAATGGATTTTATGGATTTTATGAAGACTTCCAATGGATTTTATGAAGACTGAATATGATAATGCATGTAAAGTGTTAGCATCCTACCTGCAACACAGCAAGCACTGAATAGATACTACACAATGTTTTATAGATGCCTTCTATTAAGGCAGTGCAATCTTGGAATCTGCAGAACTGGATTAGAAACTGGATTAATCCAACCACACATTAAATGTGAGACTTAGGGCAAAAGTACATGGTACACAGTAGGTTTTTGCAATAAATTTTTTCATCTCCTTCATTCCCTTATCTATATGCACATGTCTGTTAATTCAGATACACATCCTACTCACTATCCAGTTAATATGAAATAATATTTTGTACGAATTTTAATGAATAATATAGTTTAGAGGCAGAATTTCATGTTTCAAAATAAAAAGATAGAGGTATTGAAATTTCAAAGGTATCTGTAACTTCTGTGATTACTTTAATTTGGAATGCATATATAATATTCCTTGTGTTAGCACATTATAGAAAGTGCTTTTGTGGCAAGGGATTGCTTTCAAAACTAATCTAAGCTCTACACAATATGATAAATCATTAATAACATAGACTCAAATCTCAGCATCTGCATAGGCACAGCTGGCCTCCTTGAGTCAACAGTTTATGAAAGTGACTCTGCCAAGATATCTCACTTTAATGAAAAATATTTATCATGGTAAATCTTAAACCTCAAGATTTTACTGACATAATTCATTTCTGTTATTATGTATGGTGGCAGTATGCCACCATAGCTATGCTTATGTTTGGAATGGTAAAAATGTGCTTTTTTAGTCATTTTGATTACTCAACCTTAGCATGAATAAATTTTGCTGTACACTCTGAGTAAAAAGAATGCTCTGTGCATTTATGGAAATAATAAATCAGTTACTTATCTAATTTTGCTAATGACTCTGCAGGTGCCATCGTGTGGAAGGACACTGAGTTCTCATGCCAAATAAAAATAATCAGACTCTTTAACAAAAATATGGTTCTTTCCAACAGAAAGATGAACAGCAAACAGTATTTAATAATATAAGCTCTTTTGAAAACAGACAGTAGATAGAAATATCACCATTTTATCAACTATCTTTTGAATAGACAGAAACAAAACAAACTTTTTGGAGAAAGGGTCATATAAAAAGCCAGTATTTGACCCTTCCTCCAAAAAGTTTATTTCATAAACTTAATTTAGTTTAGTTGTTTAATTGTGTTTATCTGTACTTTGGAAAGGAATACTTAGGATACAGGAATTCTGGTTTATCTCTCAGCAAAAAAAGACTCCAAATTCCTGACAGACTCCTCTCTACAAATTGACAGTAACCAAGCCTCTGACCTTGAAGAAGTGAGGCTGAATAATATCTGTTAAATGTTAGAATGGCTTAACAAAGGAAAAAGATAAGGAAAATAATCAAAAGTGGTAGAGAATTAAAACATTTTATCTGTTTTTTAAAATATACTTTAAAATTTGTTTTTAAAAACAAACTTCCCTATCTAATCTTATTTTTTTGTTTCAGCCACCATTAAAATTCAAACCAACAAAGGGAGAAGGAACTAACTGGATAGCTATTATATCCCAGATATTGGCCAGACTCAACAGTATCACTTAATTCCCACCACACCTCTTCGAGGCAGACATCATTTACGAGCAAAGAAACCAGGCTGGGTAAGTGAACTACCTTTGTCAGTGTTTTCAGCCCTAGTAGAGGGTAGAGCCTTGATACTAATTCAGGTCTGTTTGGCTCTCAGGCCTAATTTTCTTTCTAGTATAACATCCAATGAGAAGAGAAAAGAACATAGGTTTTTAAAAAATATGCCTTGGATAACACACGAAGTAAACACATTTAAAAATCCACAATTGGGTACTCAAAGCTAGGCTGTCAATGTGTGCTTCTAATTCTTTGATGGTTTTTGCTTGTCACGTAACATCTAGTGTCAGGAACTCTGCGATGGGATTCATAGCACAGTTTAAACCTCTGTACGTCATATGCATTCTGTTACCCATATAACTGCTCTGCTCACTTGCAAATAATAAGAAAAAAGACCTATTTAACACCATGAAAATTTATGTTAAAGTAAACCTCATTGGTAAAGCTACAAATGTTTCAATGAATGGTTAGAGCCATATGGTCACACCCCTTCTCACTCTCCCCCAAATTTTAATCATTGAATGCTCTACATACCAAAACTTCTGTGTACTAGAGGTACAGAGATGAGACCACAAATGACAGAAGCCACTGGTGCCACCTACTGGTTAAAAAAAGAGAGAGAATGGGATTCTGGGTAATTTTCATTTTTCCAAATAAAGAATCTCAATGGATACATATTTTTCTTTCTTGTTTGCCTTCTCAGATAGGATGTTTTACCATTACGAGCCTACTGGTTAAAAAAAGAGAGAGAATGGGATTCTGGGTAATTTTCATTTTTCCAAATAAAGTATCTCAATGGATACATATTTTTCTTTCGTTTGCCTTCTCAGATAGGATGTTTTACCATTACGAGCATTTTATTAACATCAAACATATTGGAGTCATTAATATGTAAAGGAGTGAAGGGTGTTGTGTTTAGGAGGAACAGGAAGAAGTAAACATTCTGGGATAAAAATCAACAGCAAATACTATTAGCCTTCAGCTGAAATAATAGGGGTTGTCTAAAATCTCAAATGCCCTATTAAACTGTGATGTAGTGGCAAGGCACAGCAGCATGGGGGGATACGTTTGGCTAACAAGTGTTTAAATCTGGATCTCATATATGGTGTCACAGATTTAGCAAGGACACAAACGAGGTGGCAGCAGTAATGCTGTCTCTGCCAGTCCCAGCTATAGGGGTTTCCTTTATGTCCTAGAAGGAGGCTCAGGAGAAACTTACAGTTCTTCTTTGGTTCCAGTAAGTGTTCAAGCCCAGGTTCTTGTCCCCAAGTCCCTCTGGCCTTTGAACCTGTCATGAGTTGCCAGTCAGCAAATAAAAACAACTCAGACCTATCAATTTTTATAACAAACTCTCTTATCACACTGGCTCCTGCAACCAAGTTCGATTTATGCATTATCCTATTCATTTTAATGTTGTCCAGGATGAATTCCTTGGTGGCTGTCTTCTAGAAGCTTGAATTGTGATGTATGCTGGAAAGATCACTTCACACTTATACTTTTATGGGAAGCCTAAAAAAGGAGCCTCACAGAACCTGCCATTGTCTGACTTTGTGTTTCAATTACCAAGCTAAAAGGAAATACTTCAATGGGGAGCTTTTCTGGACAATCCAGAAAGGCCCAGAAGGACTGTTCAGCAGTTCTCAACACCTATTAAATTTGAATATTTCCATGTTATAGTTGTATTCAATGGTTGACTTTCAAATCTTACTGCACCTGGGTCGATGTGCACATTGTGCGTGTGTGTGTATGTGTGTGAATTTTTCCTCCAAGAGTTTCTCTTTAAAGGCTTTATGAGTTCTTTTGCTATATTAAAATCTTTGGCATTGTACTCATAAACTACCCCAATATGTTCTGAATTTCTGGGTCATAATTGCAAAATAAACAGATTCATTTCTCATCACAAATTTTAATTAAGAATTTCAGTTATGCAATTATTTGCTAATGAATAATACCTACTCAGTACCAAGGCATATTACTAAATATGTTTACTCAAAAGTATGTTTTCTAAAGATAGTTCCCATGGGTCAGTTTCTCATTCATAAACCATCAACCTCAGTAACTGTCATATTAAAATAAAAGTAAAATTCTTATCTCATATCATTGAGATAGGTGGGAATTCAAAAGACAAGCATAGTTTATAATTGCTGGAAGCAAATGAATTTAATAATAAAAGCTAATCAGCCATGATTTCAGCCCTTCATAAACATCAAGCTACTGAATGCTGTGATTTATTTTTGTTTAGGTCATATGGCTAGGCTATTTGATTGCCTGCTCATTGGCTAGCCTTTTGCCTATAAAAGGGGGCAGTAGAGGAACTTATTTGCCCCCCATTTATTTATTGTGCTTTGAAAAAACTACTCCAGTTTGGGGTACTGATTCCTTAATTATGCTTTTGGTTCCCACGTGGAAGGGAACAATCAGTATGGCTGGTTTTGACTGATTTGCCAGCTTTTATGTTGAAGAACAAAAACATAAACAAATAAGCAATCCATTTTTTTTTTTTTTTTGTCTTTTATCTTTTTTCCGTGTCCGGCAACGGATCGCAACCCTCAGTGTTGCTCCCGTAACGGACCGGGGACCGGCAACGGGATTGCAAACCTCGGTGTTGCTCCCGCACCTCGCTCAGCCAGTGAGCGGAACCGGTCTGTATGTGGGATCCGAACCCTCGGACGGGAGCGCCACCGCGCTTCCCAAGCGCCGCACTATCCAGTGCGCCACCGGGCTGGCCCAGCAATCCAGGAACCGGTCTGTATGTGGGATCCGAACCCTCGGGCGGGAGGGCCACCGCGCTTCCCAAGCGCCACACTATCCAGTGCGCCACCGGGCTGGCCCAGCAATCCATTTTTTTTATATCAGGTAAGTATGCAGTCTGTAGAAGGGGATATTTCTAGAAATTGAATATCAAATTAACTCTTTCAAGTTAAACCACTAGAAGCATACAAGGGCCCAGATTTCTGCAGATTGTCTAAGAGAGAGTGAGTTCCGAGGGAACCGGGGGACCTCCCAAATTGAATCAAGTCCTTACAAAATCCAATCAACGTGACAAGGATATGTCCCCAGGATAAGACTGTAACTAAAGTGGATGGGGGAAGGATCATCCACTCATTCATTCTTGCATCCACTCATTTCACTATTTGTTATTAATAGCAGCAATCTGCTTTGTGTAAAGCACTGTGCAGAGATAAATGAGAAATACCTTGCATTTAGACAGCAACCTAAAATTTCAAAAGCAGCTTTATCATTCAGAATCCTGGCAGGGAACAGATGGCACACTTGACTTGGGTAATTTGAGAAGGCTATATAGGGAGCTGTTTATAAGGTGTGGGTAGGGTGCAGGGAGACCACAAGGGCCAACTACCCTGGGGCCTTACTACCCCTAGGTCCTAAGAAGTCACGGGAGGGAGCTAATTGTTCCAGCAGAACCTGGAGACCATGTGGAGAGGACCCCATTGCAGGAGCTGTGACCTTCAGCCAAGGGATTCCGTCAGCCTGGGGTGACCTCTGGGGAGGGGGTTATGGAAATAAATATCATAACCCACTTTTTCCCTCTCTCTGATCCCCTCCTGGTGCTCCTCATTGGTTCAACCTCACTGGAAGCCCAAAGGGCAAGGGGGCCCATTAATGCAGCCTTTAGAGGTCAACCTCTAATGGAGTTGGGAGGAAAAAGAACTGAGGGTGGATCTGGTGGAACAAATGGAAACTCACTATTTAATTTTACTTTGGTCCTTACAGAGCACTGTGTAGTACGGATCCTCCTTCTGCAAGTGAGAAAACTGCAACTAGGAAATTTGCTTATTGTAACCCAGTTTCATAGCACAGCCAGACCTTGAACCTGGGTCTTCTGAATCTAAGTCTGGTGCTCATCACACTGTCTCCCTGTCCTTTGGACTTCCTTATTACACTTATCTGGCAACATAACTTTATTAACATGTTTTTTTATCACTTACTGGACTGAGCTCCTTGGGAGAGGGAACTAGGTTTTTGTAACATTACTGTCTAGAAGAATGGCTGGGACAGGAACCCTGGGGGCTTTTGATGGATGGAATAATGAGTGAGAGTGTGTGCAACCTAACTGGAGAGACAGATGTGCAAGGAGCTAACATCACACATGGCAGAATGCTACAAATACTATATCCAGAGAAGTAGAGGACAAGTGCTGTGTCTATACAGCACAAGTGACAATGAATAATAGTATGTGTTGTGAAAGGCTTCATGACATAGGGTCCGATGAGCTAGTCTAGTACACTGAAGTGTCCAAAGACAGAGACTCTAACAGAGGTATTGGAGTTGAGGGGATAGCAGGGGCAGGGGAGGGTGAAAGGGCATCGTGTATCTGGGCCATGATTGGTGTTCTTGGAAGCAAGTAGTAGAAGTGACTGAAAAAATAGGATGGGATCATGTGGAGTTTCTTAATTGACACGTGCTGAAGTTTGAATGTTTTTCTCAAGTGTTTACAAGACAGATTTTGGAGGAAAATATGATCATAATGCTTTTGAGAGAGGGAGACAGCACTCAATCTAGAGGACGGAACAACTTGGAGAAGCAAGAGGTTTCAGAGTAGGGATGCTAGGGTAGGGCTCAGGACAAAAGATGACGTTAGTGGAGGTGGAATCAATGGAAAAGTAGGAATACACACCAAAGACACAGCAGAGTTGACAAATGTCTGAGTGTCAGGAAGGGGGATATGAGAGATTTTTTCCAAGTTTCTTAGTTTTGCTAAATTTAAGAAAGTTAAATTATTATAAAAGACAGAGGCACTAGAGGTGGAATAGGTTTGTAGGGAGGATAATTGAGTTTGGTTTGGGGTAAGTGGAGCCTAAAGTGTTGGCCTGGTGTTCATGAGGGAATTCCCAGAAGAAAATTGGAAATTTATATTGTAATTACTGTTGGTAGACAGGGGAAACATATCTTCCAGAGAAATACCAAAATCTAAATAAGCCAAACACCTATGAGAAAGCAAGAGGAAATCCAGTTGTCATCTCGTTACACAGGTTAGCCTATCTGCCTTCTGAAGTTGCATGTGCTCAGAAGTGCTTGGGCGAGAAACCTCTCATCCTTCACATCCCTAGACTCTGTCCCCCAACATGGAAACCATACAGTGGAGAATTAAGGAGTTCCTCTCATTTCTACTTCATGGCTTATAAACATAGGAAAAGCAGACCTGGCAATTCATTGTATTTTATCTACTCTGTTTTTGAGCTGACTGCTCAGTGACATCTTTTCAGCCTGACGCTTTTACAGAAAATGCCGATGAATAATTTCATAACTTTCAATGAAGCTATTGAAATTCATTATTTTAGAAATGTTAAGGGAACTTTGGTATTTCTTAGTGTGGTGTAGATGAGGAAAAAATGTCCCCAAATTAATTTACTTAGCCATTATCACCCCATGTAAAATTAGGCATCCTTTGGCTCTAATCAACAATACTTGCTGCAAAAATCTAAATGAACTTGGGTAAATACAGTTCAGTGGCTTCTCTCAGTTATCTCAGACAACATGAACATTGCCATCTTACTTGATTTGAAATGTTAACATGAAATATAACAGAGAGTGGATCATTTTGGAGTAAGAAATCACATCTTGACAGCCAGATGATAAAATGCTATAACAATAAACATTAGATCACTTCCAATTCTCTTTACAAAAAAATCTGAAAAAAATAGCACATGATTTCAATTCTTCCAGAAGAGTTTTCCTTTTTATTGATGTCTGAAAGTGGGCCAAAAGTAAAATGCCACCAAACTGAGAAGGTATCTTAAGACTGAAAAATGAAGCAGGCACTTCCATTCAGTAAGACAAAGAATTTTATTAAAAGGGTAATTTATTTACAGGGGTAATGGATTGGCAGGCAGTGACCCAGAAGCATATGCAAAGTTTCTTTGCACCAACTCTTGGTCAAGCCCAAGTTCATATAGGCAGTTCACACAAAGCTGTCGAAAAACCCAACAAGCAATTGCTAGCTAATGAACAAGCTAACATCGCTAATTCCAAATGTGTTATGACAGTGATTGCTACCTCTGGTGGTCTTGTGACGCAAGTAGCTAGACAAGCTGATGCTATACCAGTCCTTAACCATTAAGTTCCTTCTTCGTAGACAGGAAGCTGTTTCTACCTATTGTTCTAACTACCTTACCCATAGGTATTGTATAAGTTCTGTGGGCAGGGCTCACATAAAGGACCTAGCAAGTGAAGGGCTTCGAGATGGGGTAAGTTAGGCTCACAGTTTCACACTCCACCCCTTCTCTGTTCTTCTATACCCATAGGTATTGTATAAGTTCTGTGGGCAGGGCTCACATAAAGGACCTAGCAAGTGAAGAGCTTCGAGATGGGGTAAGTTAGGCTCACAGTTTCACACTCCACCCCTTCTCTGTTCTTCTATTTAAAACTGTTGATAAGCTCCACCAATTCAGAAAAGGAATATTCCCTTACTGCTGGGTTTTTTTTGACTAGCAGAGATTTCATCTCTATTGTCTCCCAGCTCCCTAGCAGTCTGGGTCTTAGTTTGGATTAGGGTATGTGCCTGTAGTGAGTCCTCCTCATCTTCCTCAATGATAATGTCCTTGTCCTCCGATGAGTCATTATCCCAAGGTTATGAAAAGTGAGTATGGGTATTATAAGCATTATATGATATTATTTAATGGTCAGGATGCTTTGAAGTAGCAGTACTTTCAAGATAATTTATGATGTAATAGTTAAAGGATTACAAGAACAGCCGGTTTCTTTTTTCTTAGTGCGATTAGTTTCTTCCTTTATACGACATAGGTCATTTAAAAACAACTTATATAGAGTTCTCCTAATATCTAGGGAGGAGAGAGAGAGAGAGAGAGAGAGGGAGAAGAAAGAGAGAGAAGTAGAGAGACAGAGTGAAAAAGAAGGCAAATGAGAAATCTAATTAAATATAATGGCACATTTCCAAGAAAAAGATAAAGTCTTTAGCAACATCTGCAGTTTCAATTTCCGAATTGTAGGTACTTACATTGGCAGGAAATTTTTTTGTGTGTTTTATGATTTGTCATTAATGGAAGGAGGGAGAAATAAAATAGATATAAGTATTTGTTAATTTCATGCAAATCATTTCAAATTACACAGAATGTCATAGAATGCATGCTTAATTACATAAGCAACCTTTGTATTAAAAACATCACTTTATTACCCTCTATAAACATTTTATGAATCCGTTTAGTTTATGGTTAAATTAAGAGGAAATGAAAGGCAGGGATAAACAACAAAGGATTCTTTTCTCATCTTTTAAACTGATTTCATTAGAACTGTAATTTAGTACTATGTATAACTGAGCAATCCAAAAGTAGAGATGGGACAAATTTACACTTTTACTATTCAGTCAAATGTTAAAAAAGAAGTATTTGGCTTTTGATGAATATTTAATATGTCAGAGAGCTCTTAAGATTCCACTTTAGCTGTGAGATCTGGGACAGTTTTCAGCAGAGATTAAATTGCCAATCTGGCCTCCTGAATTTCCTCTACCACTTTCATATTCCTTGAGTTACAGAGAGGCAGAAAAATACAACATACCTTGCCTAAACAGTCTCCTATATGTGCTCTGTAACTGGGGTAGATTAGGCAGTCCCATTCTGGAGAAGGAGCAGGTTGCCCCTGGCTCAAGGCCACAGCAGTGGGGCTATCCAGCAGAGGTTCTGATTCCCTGAGAATGGCTGTAAGGCTGAGGGCTCGATAGAAAGCCAACATTCCTCACACTGTAGTACAGACTTTGGCCCTGATTTGAGCACTTTGCCCCTTATCCCTTGATCAGCACAAGTCACTGAGGGAACAGGAACATGGGGCCTTCTTGGAACACTGGTGTTAGGTATCCCTGAACTTCAGAGGGACTGTGAAAAGCCCTGATTGGAAAGGGCTGCTGTGATTAACAGGTAATGTTCTAGCTGAAGTAGGAAATAGGAGGAATGGGGTAAAAAAATCAGGGAAGCATGAATTTTAGATTCCCTCTGCCAAAAATTATAAAAATTATTGTCATATATTATGTTATTCAATTATTATTATGGTAAGTGCAAAGAGCACAGATTTTGATTTTTTGCTTAGCTTTGGGATCCTAACAATTCTGACTTTCAGTTTCCTCTTCTGTAATGTTTAGATACATGAAGGTTATTGTTAGGAGTAAACAAAATTTGCAAAACATTATGTTAGCTTTATAAAATAAAACTGAAAAACCCTATAGTAAGGTTAGATATTACCAAACTCCACTATCCAACTTGGTGGCCATTTCAGAATCAGCTGGGGTGTTTTATTAAACTATGTGTGCCACACCTGCCTCTTCTCCTTCCCCACTATGACAAGACTCTTTAGTACTTTCTGTTCCTCTCTTCCATCAATACCATTGCTCTAGTGATCCCCTGTTGTCTCCTGTCCCACAGGTTTTTCAGAGTAATAAAAATGGGTAAAAATAACTGCCTTCAGCAGTGAGCTCTAGAACACATGGGCCTTAGTTATATCCCTAGGGCTTAAGATAATGCCTAGCTAAGTACATATTTATTGAATGGGTGGCCTGAGTGATAACACAGAGATGCTTACTAGGAAAGTGAAGGTATTCCTATTACTACAGTAGATTTAAAAAAAAAAAAACTTTAAATACATTTTGATTACAGATTTGAAACAGAATTAGAATATGATCATTCTTACCATGATCAAAATATAAACCTTTCATATCAAAATCCAACATAGTTCTTAATGGTTTTATTGGTCCGTTTCTGTTGACTGTAACAAAATACTTAAAACTGGGTATTTTACAAAGAAATAAAATTCATTTTTTACAGTTTTGGAGGCTGGGAAGTCCAAAGTCCAGGGAACACATCTGGTGAGGGCCTTGTTTGTGGGTGGTGACAGCAATGGATAGTGTCACATGGTTGATGGCTGAGCAGAGAGAGAGCTTCTCACGTGCTTTCCTTTTAAAGTCATCAGAACCATGGCAATGACCACCATTAAATCATCAATAGATTAATTCACTCACTAGGGCATGGTCCTCACAATCTAATCACCTCTTCAAGGCCCCACCTTTCAATGACCATAACAGGATTTCCCACCCTGTTAACACTGTCACAGTGGGGATTAAGTCTCAGTGAGCTTTGGGGGGACATTCAATCCACAGCAATGGTGAAATATAAAAATTCGTTTAAGAAAAGCCAGGATATCAGTTGTCAATTGCTACTATTATTTAGCATGATTTTGAAGGTACTAGCCAATGCAATCAGACAAGAAACTGAAATATAGTCATAAATGTTAGAAAGAAGAAGACAAACATTGTAAATATTTTTTAATGAATAAGAGGGTTTAGCAAGGTTAGCAGTTTAAAAAATAATGCAAAAATCACTCACTTTCCTATATGCTAAATACACACAAAAATATTGCAACATATAACAGAAAAAATATCCCATTCAAGAGAATAAATTAAACATAGATTACCTGAGGATAAACATGAAAAGAAATGTCCTGGATGTAAATGAAGAAAACTGTAATATTCTTCAGAAGAACATAAAAGAAGACTTGAGTAGAGAAAGCCAAATTTTATTCTTATATACAAAGTCTCATGTAATAAATATGTCCATAATCTCTAAATTAAACTTTATATACAGTGTAATTGTAATTAAATTTCCAATGCTTTTTGTGTGTGTGGGAGACTTAAAAGACTGCTTTAAAAAAACTTTTAGAATTATAAATAGGACTAGTTTGGAAAGTTCTGGAGAAAAAAAATAACTCTTGCCTATCCATGTAATTGTAAGTATTATAAAGTTACAACAATTAAAACAGTGCTACAGGGATACAGGAAGAAGTATTCATGTCAATGGAAGAGAATAGAGAACAGGTTGAGCATCCCTAATCTGAAAATCTGAAATCTCAAAAAAAAAAACAAACAAAAAACTCTAATGGATCAAATATATAAATTTTAAAAAATGATTATGAAAAAATATAAGTGAATATTTCCACAATTTGCCTAGTCTGAACATTACATGTAAATGGAATCATACAAGACGTGGCATTTTGTGCCTGGCTCCTTTCACTGAGCATTATATTTTCAAGGGTTAGCTATGTTGTGTCATGTATCAGTACTTTAGTCCTTTTATGGCCAAATAGCAGTCTCTTGAATGGATATACCACATTTTGTTTATCCATTCATCGGTTGATGGACATTTGCAGTGTTTACACTTTTTAGTTTTCGAGAATCATGCTGCTATGAATGTTTGTATACACATTTTTTGCATAGACATGTGTTTTTATTTCTCTTGGAGATATACGTTAGACTGAAATTACTATGATAGTCCTATGTTTAACTTTTTGAAGAACTGACAAACTGTTTTCCACAGCACCTGCACAATTTTATATTCCCACCAGCAATGCACAAGTATGAGGGTTCCAATCTTACCACATCCTCACCAACTGTTGTTACTGTCTGTCTATTTGATTATAGCTATTTTAGTGGGTGTGAAGTGACATCTCATTGTGGTATTGATTTGCTTTTTCTTAATAAGTAAAAATGTTGCACATCTTTTCCTTTGATTATTGACCTATAACTTCTTCTCAAAAATATCTATTTAAATTCTAAGCCCATTTAACAATTGGGTTATTTGTCTTTTTATTACCCTTTAATTATTTTTTATTACCCTTAAAAGGTCTTTATAGATTATGTATTCAAATTCCTCACCAAATATCTTGTTTGCAAATATTTTTTTCTCATTCCATGGGTTGTATTTTCACTTTTTTCATGATGTCTTTCAAAGCACATAAAATTTTAATTTTGACGAAGTCTAATTTACCTAGTTTGTATTTTGTTGTTTGCACTTTGGGTGTCATATCTGAGAAACCATTGCCTAATCCAATATCACAAAATTTTACTCCTATGTTCTCTTCTAAGAACATTATAGTTTTAGCTCATACATATGGGTCTATGATCCATTGTGGGTTAATTTTTTATATGATGTAAGGAAAGGGTCTGAATCCGTTCTTTTGAATGTGAAAGGACCAATATCCTTAATATATTTAGTGCACTTCAGTAAGAAAATATACCAGTATGCCAATGATAAAAAGGACAAATGATATTGAACAGGTAATATCAAGGGGGTATGCCCACAATGAGGTTTGGTGAGAGGACACAGCTCTCCTTTTTCTTCCTCACTCCTCATGGTGGTGTGTCAGAATGTCACTGTTAAATTCAGTATTGCATCTGAAGAACCAGGTGAGAGGATACCAGAGCTAGGTTTCCTGTGTTTCATACTATTAGCCAGGCAAGGGGACATACTATCACTCAAGCATCTTCTCTAATATCATGTAACACATTTTTTGTTGTGCTATGTTACATGTTTCTACTTTCACCATTTTCTGAAACAAAGGTTTAAATTTTTTAAAAATTTAACTTTTATTTATTTATTCAAATTGACAAATAAAAATTGCATATATTTATTGTGTATAACATTTTGTTTTGAAATATGTATACATGTAGAATGGCTAAATTGAGCTAATTAACATATGAATTACCTCATATACTTACTATTATTATTATTATTTTGGGGGGAGAGATTACTTAATATCAATTGTCTAAACAATTTTCAGGAATACAATATATTGTTATTAATTATGGTCATCATGTTGTATAATAGATCTCTTGAACTAATTCCTTCTATCTAATTGAAATTTTGTATACTTTGACCAACATATCCCCAACCTTCTTCCCCCCCCAAGTCCCTGGTAACTACCATTCTACTTTCTAGTTCTATGAGTTTAATTTTTTTAGATTCCACATATAAGTGAGATATTTGGCCTATTTTTAAACTGGGTTGTTTGTTTTCTTATTACTGAGTTAAGAGTTCTTATATTTTGAATAAATGTCCTTTATCAGATATTTCTTTTGCAAATATTTTCTTCCAGTCCTTGACTTATTTTTTCATTCTCTTGACAGTATCTTTCACAGAGCAGACATTTTTAATTTTAATGAAGTCCAGTTTATCAATTCTTACTTTCATGGATTGTGCCTGTGGTGTTTTATCTAAAAAGTCACTGCCAAACACAATATTATCTAGTTTTTCTCCTATGTTGTCTCCTAGGAATTCTATAGTTTGAATTTTATATTTAGGTCTGTGATTCATTTTGAGAAAATTTTTGTGAAGGGTATAAGATCTGTATCTAAATTCATTTCTTTCTTTCCTTTTTTTCCTGTATGTGTCTATCCAGTTGTTTCAGAATCATTTATTGAAAAGACTATCTTTTCTCTATTGTATTACCTTTGCTCCTTTGTCAAAGATAATTTGGCTATATTTATGGATCTATTTCTGGGCTCTCTATTCTGTTACACTGGTCTATTTGTCTATTCTTTTACCAGTACTACAGTGTTTTGATTACTGCAGCTTTATAATAAGTCTTAATGTCAGAAAATGTCAGTTTTCCAACTTTATTCTTCTCCTTCAATATAGTGTTGGCTATTCTGAGTCTTTTGTCTTTCCATATAAACTTCAGAATCAGTTTGTTGATATCCAAAAGATAGCTTGCTGGGATATTGATTGAGATTGCATTGAATCTATATGTCAAGTTAGCAAGAACTGACATCTTGAGAATATTGAGCACTCTTATCCATGAACATAGAATATCCTTTCATTTACTTGGTTCTTTTTTGTTTTCTTTTATAAGAATTTTGTAGTTTTCCTCAGCAGATCTTTTGAATATGTTATGTTTATACCTTAGTATTTCATTTTGTGGAGTACTAATGTAAATGGTATTGTGTTTTTAATTTTGAATTCTACTTGTCCATTGCTGGTATATAGGAAAGCAATTTCCTTTTGTATATATTAACCTTTTATCTTGCAATCTTGCTATATAATAATAACTATTATTAGTTCTAGGAATTTTTTAATTGATTCTTTCAGATTTTCTGAATAGACAATAATGTCACCTGTGAACAAAGGCAGTTTTCTTTTCTTTTCTTGTCTTATTGCATTATCTAGGACTTTCAGTACCTGACAAAAAGCAGTAGTGAGAGGAGACATCCTTGCCTTGTTCTTGATCTTCATGGGGAAAATAAAATATCCTGAATTGAGTTTTCTTGCTTTTCCTTTGTTTTCTTTTCTCTGACAAATATTTTCTCTTCCTTGCAACTGAATTGATGCTAGATGCAAGAGACAATTTAAAGTATATAACATGGAGGAATGATACTATCCTCTGTTTGTTATCAGTAGCTTATGCTACCAGGATTCAGTTTGCTGATCTGTTAAACAAGAGTGCCAAATGTCCAAGGTTTTTAGAGGTGATGGGAAGTAGTGAAAAGAGCACTGCATAGAGACAAATGAAACCAGTTTCATATCTCAACTTCCATTTCTTAATAGCTATTTGACCTTGAAAAAGTTATTTAATTTGATGGGTTTTCCTCATATATAAAATAGAGATAATATCAATCTTCATAGGATTGATAAAGACTTAAATGAGATGGCATGGGCAATATACTTAGAACAGTGCCTGACACATAACAAGTTTTAATAAATATTAGTTTTGTTGCTCTTATACATAAGTCCTATGATTATATGAAGGTTAGTATAATTGGCAAAATAAAGGTGCTCATTGAACAATGTTAAATAAATGGAGAAGTAAAATAAAGGCCTTTGAAAGGCAGGCATAGACTTATCCTTCTTATCTTCACTGGACTGGGTACAGAACTGGTGCCCAATAAATTGTACGGATAATTAGGATAAAAAAGCAATTTAGGGATTACTCTTTTTCATATTCTCCCTCTTTTATAATCATAGTTACTTCCCATGTGCCTGCCTTTGCTCTCACAGACATTTTAAATTTAAGTTTACTGAATTCTACAATGGAGAATGTTATAGCTACTACTTGGAGTGGTGGTGGTATGTTATGACAATGGTTGAAAAACCATGCCATCTAGGGACCTAGTTTGTCCCTAGTTTATGGGATGCAAGTAAGTCTAGTTTATTGTGCCAACTCTGATAGTGACTGTATAGAATGCTGCATTTACAAAGATTCTGTAGCTGCAGCAGAATTCATGGGTAAAGAGTATTATGATTAATTAGTTATGCTTCCCTGGGTCCAGCAAGAGGGACTAGATACCTGTGTGTCATGTATTTCTCTTTCATGTATGTGAATTAGCTACACCAGAGAAAAAATAAAGAAAAGGAAAAAGTAACAGGTTACTTCCAGACAGGGAGAGATAATCAAATTTATAAGTGTTTCGCATTTAGTAGATTCACATTTTTAGGTCCCATCTATATCAAAAATAATTTTATCTCCCTCTTGAGAAGTTTTTCCTGGTAGAAAAGATTTTAGTAGCCATGCCTTGAAGAAGCCTTAAGAGAGTTTTATTTTAATTGCCAGAAATTTTGCAGTAGCAGCAAAAAACATTTATAAAATTTTGTTCTTGCCAGTAGAAAGTTTGACCATTTTGTCTGTTAAATAATATGTAAGGTTACACTGATCTTTTTTTTCTCATTTTCTTAAATATAGTTACTTAATTATACTTAATTGGTTACTTAAATATAGTGGCAGAACATCTGACATAATTTGCATTTCACTGTTTTTTGACTATTCCTCACTTCACCATGAGCACTATTCAAATGTAAAATTTTGTGGATTATACAAAAACACATACAATCCCAAAGAAATCTCACTAAATCCATATTTTAATAATGGGAAATAGTCATTTTGAAGAGAAATGAAAAAGCGAATAATCCTACAAGCATATGTTAAAGATCAAGTGATTTCTGATAGAGTAGACTCAAAGAGATTGCAGAAATTCCACCAATGCTTGGAGTAGAGAATATAACTATACAACTTGGTTGATCTGAAGGCTGAGTCATTTAAAGGAACTCTGGTTTGAAAACAAGCTTTTAAGTTCCTATTAAAAGTCTTGGAAAAGTGGAGTTCAGATCACCTTCTTAACCCATCATTAACTAAACTCAAGAAAGCATACCAAAGGTGAGTAAAGAGAAGACTTCTCTTTGTGTTAAGGAAAAATACATTTTATAGTGGGTAGAAGAGAGAATTAAACAGTGTAGATGTGTGTGCCCATTTGTAAATATGCATATGTTCCTTCTTGCAATGACTGTTTGCAAATGTGTACTGAAAGTACCATTGACGTAATTATTACATAACATTACTGAAACCCAAGCTTACTGGCTATACTGATGGCATACTGGTTACAAAAATGTCATCTTGGTTTATCACAGATCAATAACTCATTACATGCTCTGGAATATATAAAATCCAATATGAATCAACTTTCTGCTGCATCCAGGTGTTCAAATCTCATACCAGTACGGACTTTCAGTTATGTGACTCTTCGTTTTTCCTTCCTCCTAGCTTTGGGATTAGAAAACATTTTATATTTTGTTAGATAGAAAAATAATAAATATTACATTTCTATTTCATTTGGAGATTTTGGTAGTCGAAGGAGAGCATCAGATGATAAGAGTTAAGAGCCTCATTTAACAAGACCTATAAATTTGTGTGTGTATGAGTGTGCACGTGTGTGCCCTCTTTTCTAGGTAGAAGTTATCAGGGCTTATGTAATTCGAGTTAGCAAAGCTTAATCAGGAACACCAAATCTCTTCTAGCTGTTTTTAGCTGAGACCATTCTTGGCACCTTGCAAAGAATGAAGATGCCCAAACTGTCCCTACATTATTTGCTTCCATAACCTTATGGGGCTTAAAATAGAGCTTTATTGAAAGGAACATAATTTACATGGCTATTTTAGCAAGATTCTTCAAGGTGAACAGGAACAAATTTGTTGTTTTTTTCTTTATTGCATTTGAAAAACTAGAATTTAGGTTTGGCACTGGTATTACAAATCAGCTTGAGTCCACAGAAGTTTGATTTACATTTGGAAACAGATGAGGAACTTCATTAAGTGTGCCCACCACACAGTCATTGACCACCTAGTGGCTAGGCAATCTGTCTGCCTGTGTAACTTAGGTCTTAAACCCTGGGGGCATATGCCAGGCACAGTGTTGCCATTCAATAAATAAATAATCTCCACCAATATTGACTTTAATTCTTACCTAAGGCTATGCCCTGCTCAGAAGTCTATCCTGTTTGGAGCTCTGTATCCTCTGCCTGGGACCGGCATACATCACTACTATCTTAGTAATTGTAACACATACTCTAATTGGACACAGATGTATCTTAATTACCAATCTTCTCTGCCATGACTTTTCATCTTTGTCACTTTCATATAAAAATGATTCTGATTTGAGAAAAGCTGTCATATTCTTCCTATGCCCCACTGCAAAAAATAACTTGCAGTTGACTGGCTGCAACAGACACATGGGTTGATCTTTTCACAGCTGGCTTGTTTGTATTCATGTGAGCCTAGAAAAAATATCGCTATTTGTATCAGGTGATTGAATACACAGCTCAACCATAGGCCTATAAACCTCAGCACGGAGATTCATGACCACAGCAAGAGGCATAGGGATCCGAATTAGCTGGAGAGGGGGCATGTAAGGGGGACAGGGAAGAGGCCTTTTTTTCCTTAGAAGTTTATTTTGTAATTATAATAGGAAGGGCGAGAAGTCCCTTTCCAAATACATGGCTTGGTGGGTTGGAGTTGAAGTGGAGGAGTCTCAAGTTCTTAAACTGGGGTCCTTAGGCACTAAGATGTCCATGGAACAGACTGAGGTAGACCAGTGAACTCTCTAATATTAAACTCAAGCTTTTGTACATATACACTTTGTGTGTGTGTGTGTGTGTGCGCTCGCTCATGAAGGACCCATAACTTCAGATTCTCATGACCTCCCAACATTTAAAGCATTAATGCTTTAGACCAGTGTTTCTCAAATGTGAACACATAGGAGCATCATCTGGAGGGCTTGTTAAAACACTGCTTCTTGGACTCCATCCCAAGAGTTTCTGATTCAGTAGCTCTAGTGTTAGGCCCAAGAATCTGCATTTGTAACAAGTTTCCTAGTGACTGTACTGCAGCTAGTCTGGGGGCCACACCTTGCAAGAGTTTCAAAACCTATCTGCACATTAGGATCACTTAGCAAGCTTTGAAAAATACCAGATCCTAGGCTCTGCTCCCAGAAATTCTAATTTAATTTATCTGGGATGTCCAGGCATGTGCATTTGTTCAAAATCTTCCAGATGACTCTAATAATGTGCAGGCAGGACTAAAAATCACTGCCTTAGGGCTTAGGGGGTGTCATAGTGACAGTAGAGTAGGAAAATGGATTGGGACAGAAGAACCCTTTCACTTCCAATTTTTTTAGCCTTCTGATTTTTCCTTCTACCTCAGGTCATACCCAGTAGTTTTAGTTTGCTAGGGCTGGCATAACAAAGCATCACAGACTGAGTGGCTTAAACAACAGGAAATTATTGTTTCATAGTTCTGGAGGTCAGAAGTCCTAAATCAAGGTGTGGCAGGGTTGGTTCCTTCTGAGAGATTTGAGGGATGGTCTGTTCCTTGTCTCTCCTCTTGGCTTGTGGATGGTGGTCTTCTCCCTGTGTTCCTTCACATCGTTTTCCCTCTACGTGTATCTCTGTGTCCAAATTTCCTTCTGCTGTAAGGACAACAGTCATACTGGATTAGGGACCACCCTAATGACTTCAAATTAACTCCATTACCTCAGTAAAGACCCTGTCTCCAAATAAGGTTACATTCTGAGGTACTCAGAATTAGGACTTCAAAATATTTTTTTGGGGGGGGGGTGTTACAATTCAACCCATAACACTAATACTGCTCTTTGTAAAATCAAAATTATCTGAGGGTGGGAGAGGGATACCCTCTACTCCTTTTTGCAGATTTCCCATTCAAACCAAAGCTTTTTCTGATTGTAGAAAAATCAATCTTTTGTAATCATTGTCTTTTCAGCCTATGATTATAGACTCCAAACTTTTCATATGATGTTTTTGAGGCAGAGCTGCCAGATAGCAAAATGAGGCCCCAGGGTCATTGCTACATGACCAGAAAATAGATGCTCATTGGCACACATCATAATGGGGCCATCCAGGTGACACCATGGGCCATGTTTGCAAACAGACCCCAAGAAAACCTGAACAGCTTTTCCAGTTGAGCCAGAAATGAGGCCCCAGGGTCATTGCTACACGACCAGAAAATAGATGCTCATTGGCACACATCATAATGGGGCCATCCAGGTGACGCCATGGGCCATGTTTGCAAACAGACCCCAAGAAAACCTGAACAGCTTTTCCAGTTGAGCCAGCCAAGAATTCTCTGACAGGTTTGCATGATTCTGCTTTTCTCTGAGCATTGGAGAATCAGGTATAATGTGTTTTTAATGTAACGTGACGATATTTAAGGTGCTAGACAACCTTGTTTTCACAGTTTAACTCTCTGAGTTGAAGGGATGCTATGTTTGCAGCATGCTTAGGGGCTTTTCTAAGCAGAGGAAATTGTGTAAACAGCAAGTGGACCTTAGCAAGATCGTTACCAGATCAGCAGAACATAGCTGGCATAGAAGATGTGGGAAGGCAAGACAGTAAGTGGTTGCCATTCAATATTCTGATATGTTCACAGTAGAAGAAGAAAAACTCTGTGGAAGAAAAATAACACTTTCAACTACAAGCTGAATTAGGGTAAGGGTTGGGCTGCGGGGAAGATATACTTCTCACACCACTAATGACGTATTGAAAGTTTAAAACTGAGCAGAAGTCTAGATGATCATTATCTAAGAGAAAAAATGTAAATAAGCCTTCTGAGTAGTTTCAGCATTAAGAACAGGTAGATCTTAAATTATTCACTGCCCTCTGGCCACTCTGGTTACCTTCCATTTTCTCAAACATCCCAAGATCTTTCCCAGTTAAGGGTCTTTGGCTTTGCTGTTCCCTCTGCTAGAGATGTTTTCCTCCAGCTCTTCATAAAGCGGTCTTTGCTACCCTTTGAGTTTCATTGTAAATGTCACCTCTTAAGTTTTCTTCTACTACCGCATCTAACTGTATTCTCCCTTCCATTTTTATTTTATAAGCATTTCACATTTTACATATTTTCTATTTGTTTATTGGCTTTTCTTCTACTAGAGTACAAGTTTCATGAAGGCAGATGCTCTGAAACCAGCACCTGAAATATGGTAGGAATTCAATATTTTTTGATTGAAAGAATGAGTGAGTGAGTGAATGAAAGAACAAACCAGGCTAACAAAGAGTTTGTGAATATGGCCAGCTGACCGATGTGACACTGGAACAGAGACATCTACTCCATCTCCCATCAGACATGGTTAATACTTTTTATTAAGTATCTACTATGGGCCTGGCCCTACATGGGAACCTTGTATCTATAATCTCTAATATTCAAATTAATCCTGTGAGATGGGTACTATTATCACTATTTTGATGAAGAGGAGATGAATGACTGTCCAACACCACAGAGCTATGATTCAAATCTAGGATGATCTGACCCATGATGTTCTCCTTGTATCAAGACAGCAACAGTTGTCTCTTGAGTCACTATATTCCCCTGGGACTACAGTGGCGAAGATGAAAGAAGTATGAGAGCACTTTAAAAAGTTCGTGGAAAAATAGCATTGAAAGATGATACAAATCTTTCCCTGAACTTTTTGAGGTACCCTCATATTTACACTGCCTCCACCGTCAGTGAATAAAAACACAGAAGAGGAAGAGCATATTTTGGCTTCCCTGCCTTCCCTGCTTTTCAAGCACTCTGAGGTGCGGAGTGATCACTATGATGGGTTACATGGGCCTTTAGGTATCATCCTGGAACTGTAGCTTTTAAAAATCATGGTTTCAAAGGGAAAAACAGTAACTTTGCAGTGGAGAAACCTGAAAGACACCACTTACACCAAGTGGTTGACGTTAACATCATTAATAATAAAAAATATTGAGATTAAATTCCTCCTGATAGGATGTTCTGAGATGGGTATAATATTGCTTCTTTGGCATTCTTGATGAAAATGCATAACCATATTTTAATCATGAGACAACACAGGCAACCCCAAATGGAGGCATATACTAAAAAATACCTAGCCAGTACTCTTCAAAGAAGATGGTCATTTGGAACAGTCCCAGATTAGAGGAGACTAAGGAGACGTGACAACTAAGTGCAAGGTAGATCTTGAATTAAATCCTGAACCAGAAGAAGCACATTAGGGAACAGTCGCTGAAGTTCAAATAAGGTCTGCATATTAGTAAATAGTATTGTATCAATGTCAATTTCAAGTTTAGAAAATTGTCCTAGGATTATGTAAAATTTTAACATGAGGGACAAGTTGGGCGAAAGGTATAACAGAACTCAGTATTTTTAGAATTTAAGTTTAAAATTATTGCAAAATGAAATGTTAAAAAAATCATGTTTTCTACAAAAAAAAAAATCCAATTTTTAAAAACCAAAATAAAAACAAAAACCTACTAAAGGGAGTATATAAGAAAGCTTGCTTAGAAGTTAGGAACTCTGTATGAATTTGTGACACTGGGAACCACTGTATGATGCCAAAGTTTGTTTAGCAGATTCTGAAAATACAGCATGTAAAAGCTTTGTCATTATTTGGTCTCTTAGAGGAGGAATCAAGAGAAAAAACTTGTGAAGTCCATAGGATATCTCTGCGCATATGAATGCAAATAGAAATCTTTTATTCCCCGCCTTCATCCCCCATTTCTAAACACATTGTTGGAAAAATGAGGAATTCATTGTGGAGAACATGTTGTTGGGAATGAGACTGCATTGTGGACAAAGTCTGAAATCAAGGAAGGAAGTGGATGCCACTTGCCTATTTAATAGCTATAATGTCTCATAGGATTTGTGGTTCCTTTTTCCTCCATCTATCATGCAAGGCTAAGTTAAATACTATCCCTTCTCTGTCTGACCA